>NC_061118.1:121150686-121168208 GCF_002878395.1 Capsicum annuum
AAGCTGATGAAGAAAATAAACATGATGGAAATCATAAGTACAAAAGAATAAACTTTACTATACAAACCAACCAAAGAAAATCAAGAAAACTTTGTGATGCACACCAACAACTATTTGGAAACGAGCTGACAGTCAACGTAAAACTAATCAATTCTTCACCTTGCCACCATAGTGAAGAATTCTTTCAACAAGAAGAGATATAGCAACTATGACAGTGCTGACCACAGCAACAACCCATGTTGGTGTATATTCCAAATTTGTTTCTTGATCTCCTCCACCTCCTGCCATCTTTTATTTTTTTCTCTCCTAAAATTAACCAACTCCTGCAACTGAATATATACAAGAAAAGTTACATATATAGGATTTTGAATTAAATAGGACGGGGAATGCTATGTTGTTTCCTACTATGTTTGTTGATTGTAGGAGATTTTAATACATGTTTATTATGTAATGATAAAATGGTAGTTACAGAGAAGGAGGGAGAAAATGATAATAATAGTTCCTTTATTTTGACGGTAGATTCAAAATACTCCCTTATGTATTACTTAAGTAGTTTTGACCCTTTAATTTTGCTTAAAGCGATTTTTTTTTTTTCATTAGATATTTATCAAACTCAGATTGATAAATTCCAAATAAATTGCAAAAAGAGCAAATATTTAACGGGAAATCACAAGTGGAAGTACAATTTTTATAGTTCATGTTATTTTTAGTGTATTTTAAGAGCCTAGTACAATTTTTTGAGATGCAATTTTTATTATTTTGGTCTATTTTTGTGCTTGGCAATTTTTTCATATTGTGGTTTCTGGAACATCAATCAAAATTCAGGTGGTTTTGATTAAAAAAGAATAATTCACATTTTCGATTGAATCTAACAATCACACTTCCTTGGTTTCATATTACTTGACTGATGGTGACCCGATATATTTTTTTTAAAAACTTTAATTAAAGGTGTATTCTACTAAATTAACCTTATTAATATTATTTCGAAACTCTAAATTTGACTAATACTACTTTATTAGTTATTTAATACTAAGAGATCGTTTGATTGAGAAATAAGTTATTCCGAGATTACTAATCTCTGGATTAGCTACCCTAACTTAGTTATCTCACTCTCAAGAAGGGATAAAAATTGCACTACAATTTTGAAATAACTAATTCCAAGATAAGTTAACCATGAATTTTATCCCAACCAAACATGGGATAAGTTATCTTAAAAGTAATTCCGCAATAAGTTATCCCTTCTATCAAACAACCCCTAAAGATAATATATGAAAAAAATTAATAAGACTTGATTTGCTAAAATGATAAATAAAATAAAATATTTATTTTTAATATTAGGACCAAATATGAAACGGAAAGAGTAATTTGGTAAATATATGACAGAGATCAAAAGTATAATTTTTGACAAACTGCAGGACTAAAACTATTGGGTTAACACTTGTGGTATTATCTTGAACCTACTACTAATTAATGGACCATTTTTGGTCATTTTCTCAAGAAGAAGGAATTGGTCAGAAGAACAATATTCTTTTTTGGGTCCCATGTCCGTGACATCCGATGTTTAATTAGTTCACTACTAATGAAGTGTATTGAATTAACAAAACTTAGGTGCTAACTGTTAAAGCGTGTGATGATTCTTCTTAGCTTCTCTGTCGTCCGCGTGCACATTGACAACAATTCTTTCCCTCAACTTGACAGATTTGAAGTTTAAGATAAACCTACCTATTCAGCAAACTTGTTTTACCTATTACAAATGCAAACTGCCTAGTAGATGCTAGAGAAAGTGAGTGTTTAATAGCTGGCATCAAATCAACTAATTAATTATCACAAAGGATTTGTATATAGACTAAAAGTGGAAATTTTACTATTTATTCTGCCTTAATTTATGTGATGATATTTGACTAGACATAAAGTTTAAGAATAAAAAAGAAAGATACGTTAAATTTATGATCTAAAACAAATGATAAGTAAGTATATAACATTAAAGAATAAATTATCTCATAAAAAAATAATAAAATTCTTATAATTAATTATATTCTAAATAAGCAAGTATGAAATTCGTTAAGACAAACCACTTCACCCTGTTACATTTTTATCTCTAGGTGAGGGACAAGAAAAATGACCTGAAAGATCCTCTCAAGTTTTTAATTAAATAAAGGTCACAAGCGAGTCCCACAATATTATTAAGTTAAAAAAACATAAAATCGCTTAAACAATCTAGACAATTGTTCGACAACTACATTAGTTGTCTCAACAATTATCAAAGTTGTCCAACAACTTTGCACAGTTGTTCGATAACTTTGCAAAGTTGTTGAACAACTTTGATAGTTGTTGAAACAACCTTTTTAATTGTTGGAGCGAAAATGTTAAAAAAAAATTGACTTTTTAAAATCCCTTTTACCTAATTTTTAAAACTTGAAGGACCTCCACTTAATTGAGAAACTTGTTTGTCCCTTTTAATTCAAAGTCCTGTGAGGAACCTATAATACCTTGCGATGGGCTAGGCCAGATAGAGCAAGTTAAAAAAAGTCGAGCATCACTAATTGTGAATTGAAGATATTTATTGGGTGTGCAAACAAAAAGTTTCACATTCGTAGCTGAAAGGATTAAAAAACTACATATAAGATGTATGATCTCTTAATGATGTGAGAACTTTTGGGGAAAATCGTGCGGCTCGGCCCCAAGCCGACAATATGACACCATGTAAGAGTGTATTTGGGCTGGTGAGCTCAACAATTCGTATCAGAACTCAAATTTGACGGAATGAGTATGGGGATTTGGCAAAGTGATGGGGGTACAGAGGGTTCGGTTTGCTTGACCTTACGGATTTGAATATGCACACACAAAAGAAGCTAGTTGTGGATTTCGATTTTCATAAATATTCAATCAATGTGAGTGGCAAACGATAAATCTCGAAAATTAACCCATAGATCGTAATGGCGAGGCATGTGAAACTTAGTTCGAGGGGGAGATTATTGGGTGTGCAACAAAAGTCCAACATTGATAGCTGAAAGAATTGAGAAGTTACATGTAAGGCGTAGGAACCGTATGAGTTCGGCCCAAAATGGATAATATCATACCATGTAAAATTATATTTGGGTTGGATGAGCCCAACAATATCATTGCAACCAAGACTCTGGTCGAATAGTCCATAAGAGATTATATACAGTTGAAGAATGTTAGTATTCCCTCAGTTCTATTTTACTGACCCTTGTTAACTTGACATACTCCTTACGATTACTTTAATTAGGGGTGTATTTCACTAACTTAACCTTTAACGATACTTTGAAACTCTTAATTTGACTAATTACTTTATGTTGTTATTTAGTATTAAAGGTAGAAGAGGAAAATACAACAAATTTCTCTTGATTTCATAAATTGAACAAGTAAATTAAAATAATTAATTTTAGTATAGGGCCAAATAAAACAAAATGTAGGGAGTAGTTGATTTTTTTTTCTATCTAAATAGATTTAGAGCAGTTTTCAGTTTTTTAAAATTTGAAATCCAACTTCAAATTATATTTATAATTTCTAAAACCAAACATTGATTGTCAAATGAAATACTTTCTGTGTCTCAATTTATATGACTCACTTTTCTATTAGTCAGTCTGAAAAAAAATATTACATTTCTGTATTTAGTGACAATTTAATTTTAAATATCTATTATATCTTTAATAGAATGATTTATAGTTTATTTTAAACCACATGGTTCAAAAGTGTAGTAGAGTTCTCATCGCTGACTTGTGCATCATGCGAAATTGTCATGGATCAGAGACTTGGAGTGAGCTCGTGATGTCCAAAGTTGTTCCTTCTTTCTCTATCTTTAGCTGGATTGATCTTTATTTTGTACTTCAGAGACGATTTTGTATATATTATGTTTATCTTGTACTTTTGTTATGTTAGTGGCTCCTGTATCGACTGACTTCAGCTCTTGGGGGATATTCTCTTTCTTCTTGTTGTCTTTCTCCTCTTATCAGTTTTGGCTATCTTTTTTTCTTATTAACTCATTACTCGCTATTTTGAACTATGAGTTGGCTTACCTACTGGTTGGTCATAGTAGGTGGCATCATGATTTGAAAAATTGGGTCATGACAGTCTTTCCTTCTTAAATACCGTAGCAAATCAAACTAATTCATATAAATTAAAACGAAGACAGTAGTAACAAGTGTTATTTCGAAAAAAGTAAATAACTCTTATAGCCAAATAGGTAAGTATAGCAAAGTCAAGTCTTCTATATGGAAAAAATTAAGTTAAGTTAGCCAAAGTTTCTTCCAATGAATACATTCTTTAATAGTCTGATGATTGAGTACTAGTAATTGCTGATGGATGATTGATGTAGAATCATAGTCCATCTTCACCACTCATTCCGCAAGAAAAGTTACCAGTAGATCATCCTTAACCTTGTCATCATATTTTACTTTAACACTTTAACTTTATGTGTAATTGTAATTTTTTTGAAGTAAATAAATACTACCCTAAAAATGTAATATCAACCTCAAAATGAATAATGTATTATACTCGCGCCACATCATTGTCATGTCAGTGCCACATCATTGCCTCTACAGAGCCATATAAAAAATTATTTCACTAATATATATTTTATATAATTAAAAAAAATATAGCTGCCCTTTGTCCCCCTCTCTACCCTTTCTTCTTCAAAAGATCCAATCCCTTTCACAGTCTTCCAACCACCACCACCACCCCAACCCACCTCCAAATAAAAAGAAAAACACTTCCGCCAGACACCTGCCCCTCCTTTCTCCTTCTTCTTCTTCTAATCTCCATTAGTACTTTCTTAGTGCTTAATCATTGATTTAATTTTTTTTTTAAAAATTAACTCACTTTTTTCAACCTTCATTAAATTCTTTAACACATTTCTCCATTGACTAAATAAAGACTGGAATATACCCTTCAAAAAAAAAAATATAATCCTCATTTTAATATTTTACCTAAAAGAAACTCCAAGACATGTTAATGTGTTTATCCAATTTATATTGATGATTTTACTCTCTTCAATTTTGTCTTGAAAGAAAAAAAACCAGAAGAAAAAAAGATAAACATAAAGGTGTAGAAAGAATGTGGTGAGGTGGGAGTTCAAAAAAGAAAAATGAGAGTGTGGGGTTTAAAGGAGGAGAAAGGGAGAGTGGTTGGGGGAGGGGGGCATGGGGGAGGGATAAGAATTTGCATAATTAACCGCTATTAGTAATGCGTTTGAATTTTTGGTAAATTTTTTCTTTTGGTAAGTTAAAATTTAGGTATTCGACATAGTGTTTTAGCAATTTATGAAAGATGTATTGATGAAACATGTGATCAAGAGGAAGATTGGCACGACGTGTGAGGGCAGAGGGTGATGGGTTGCAAGGAAGAACGGAGACGAGATAGTGCAGAGTTTTTTTTTTTTTGGGTATTATATATATTAGCGGGGTCATTATTTTGTTAAAACAGATAATTACACAATTTTTTATGTTACGGTAGCCTTAAAGGTGATATTTATTTACTTTAAATAAATTTAGGGGCCAAGTAACTATATGAAAAATTAAAGTGTTAAAGTATGTTATGATGATAAGTTTGAAGGTGATTTGATGACTTTTCTCCTCATTCCGCTCATGACAACTGGCATGAAGTGTCTGATACCTTCAAAATTAGTTAGTTATTTGTTCTTTCTTCGTTTCATTTGATGTGAAAGTTTTTAATTGATACGATATATATTTTTTTTAATATTTATGGTCTAAAATAATTTTTTAGATATTTATTAATTATTTCATTAAGGATAAACGAGCAATTTTAAAGTTAAATATTTCTATTATAATAAAATGACATTCTTTTTGGGATGCACAAAAAAGAAAAGGGTACAACATATAATAGGATGAAGAGAGTATAATATATGTAATTAAAAATCACTTCTTTTAAAAAATAAATAAATATTTGACGTAGGTTTAAAATCAATCCATAATTTGTTTTAAACAATTTTAATCCTTCAAGTTTGTCAAAAGTAGGTGTTAATTATTTAATAATATATATATATGTGTGTGTATACTCTAGTTTCTTTAAGTTATCTATTTTAATACTATTCTTACCCTAACGAAAACGTATCATTAATACAGTGTTTTCTAATGGCTTTTATTCTAATATTTCTATACTCTATACAATATCTAATACTTTTTAATCTACACTTTAACAAGTTTATAATTGCCTCTGATAATTTTATATTTTCTAATACTTCTATTTGATTTATTGAGGTTTGTTCTATTTTTAAATTTTTGTTTCTTTATTTCACTTCTTTATATAATTGATTATTTAGTCTTTGTACTATTCTAGCAATAGGATGTATTTTCATATATCTTTTAAATTTATTGTGGCTTATTCTATCCTAAAGGAATAATTTCTCTACACTGTTCTCTATGAAAACTTATTGGTTTATTATATCGTCCTATATCACTTCTAACACCTTTTAATTCCCACTTTAAAACACTTATATATTTCTTTAATAGTCTTGATTCTGGCGTTTTCAATGATTCTAGTATTCTTAAATAATTACTTAAAATTTTTTCTAATTCTATCGCCTTTCTTCTTAATATTATTTCTCAATTTATGTATCAATATTTTAGATGCTAAGTGAAAAATAAATGGACGGATATGAATTAAAGAGGAAACATGACCATGTGACGATGGGGCCCACATTGAAGTTCGAATTTGAAGTTCACCAGATGCCTATAAATACTCACTTCATCATACTTAAGAAGACAGAGTGAAAGAGAAATTGGAGCACAATAACTCAAGAGTAGAGAGAATACAAGAGTGAGAATTTCTTAGTTTCTAAGTTTGATAAAAAAACAAAAAAAAGAGAGAGTAAATCTGTGTATAGTATCTAAGTCTTTTCCTTGCGGAGTTTTTAGGGACTTCCGAAAGGAAAACCTCTCTTCACCTTAAGACATGTAATTAGTTGTTATTTAAAATCATTGTATCTTTTCTTCCTACTATGTAAATTATGTTTTTTATACAAAATTTTCATGAATTCCTGTAAATTATTTTTTAAATATACCCTCAGTATATGGTTAGTCTCTCAGTGTTTTAGCAGTAACGATAGATTAATCTGTAAACTTTTAGGGATTTGAAAAATCCAGAGGTTTCTTTATTACCACCTTCTTGTAACCTAATGGATTATTCTATTGACATTTTTCTTCCTCTAGGTTTTATGTACTGTTCTATCTGTTTTTCAGGGTTTATTGTAAATACTCTATGTCTTGGTAAATTGCCTGTTGTTATATTTACCATTTGCATTCCAATTGTCCTTTGAAAAGGGCTTGAAGTACTTGCAACACTTTTCATAAATTCTTTTATACTTTCCATTTCATCTATACTGTAACTCGTTTCTAGGTCTTTTTTTTAAGTGTGTAACCATAATTGAGGTTCCCCATTTTACAGCCTATAGATTTAAACGTTCTATTGTTATTTATTTTGTATAGGGCTTCTGCTTTTGTTGTAGCCTTATTTACTTCAAAACCTTCTTCTAGTATTTCTATATTTATAAAATTAGTACTCCCACTTTCTTCACCTTCTCCTTCAGTTTATTTTTCATTCGTGTACTGATAGTCTGTGAATCTTACTAAAGTTTCTCCTTTATTATTATATACATTAAATGATTAGTTGGCTTTAGTATTTCTTTCTTAGTAAATTTTTTCAAGTTCCATTCTAATCCTGCATATTCTTCTGAATCGTGTGGGTGGACAAACAACAGATTTGCCAGATCGACAATTTATAAATATCCTACAATAAGACACCCGCAAACAATAGCTACTTCATTTTAGTCCTAAATGCTTTAAGTTATTATTTTACTGAGGAAAATAGCACTAACAGATTTAAATTTTATGTTGTTCTTATGGGACAGACACAAGCAGTATTTCAAACATAGATAGAAGTGATAGACTCTATAAAAAATTATACAACCCCTCTATATACAGGTTTCAAAGACCTAACAGAGGCATTAGAATAGTTCCTTTATTTGTATTTCAAAATCTTTAAGATCTCTAACTAGTATTCCAGTGAGTTTGCATGATGGTTGATAGAATTTTTCACAAGTGTTAATAACAGGGTATAAAAAAAACTGAAGGGAAAGAAATGAACAAAATATATTAAAAAGAGAGTATTTTGGGAGAAAAACATACTTTGATTTTGATAATTTCACTACTACACATGATTAGGGATAACGAAGGAGGGAGTACTGAGTAGGATTTTACACCATATTTTCTAAAAATATATCTGTTTCAAGCTTGCTCCCAGACTTGACACTACCGCATTAGACTATGCCCGAGAAAATCTAGGGTTAAATTATTATATTACTCCAGCTCTAAGACCAAATATGAAAGAAGTTTCCCAATATAATATAAAAAAAGACACAAATAAAATTATATTCTATGATCATTGACACAACCATTAAAAACAGATTATTTAATAGTCGAGACAGATGGAAGTCTCCGAAGATGAAGAGCAATATTAAAAGCAAAACCTAATAAATACAGTGAGAAAAAAGATGAGAAAATCTGTGCTTATTCAAGCAGAAAATATAAAGAAAAAGACAATCTAAATAGTATAGACACAGAAACACTAGGAAAAGACTTAGATACTATACAAAGATTTACTTACTCTCTCTCTTTCTTTCTTTCTTTTTTTTAATCAAACTTAGAAACTAAGAAATTCTCACTCTTGTATTCTCTCTACTCTTGAGCTCTTGTGCTCCAATTTCTCTTTCATGCTGCCTTCTTAAGTCTGATAAAGTGAGTATTTATATTCTGCTGTTAATAGATCTTGTAATTCTTCATACATTGTTATCTTTTTAATGTCACTACATGTACAATTTTCTCCCTTATCATATTCTAGTGATTTTTTTGAATTTTATCTGATTATTTGAGCTTTCTTCTTCTGATATATCCTTAAAAAATGATATTTAGTTAGTATAGATTGTGTCTTTACTGGTGAGTAAGTAATATTGCTTGCGAAGATTACCCAATCTCTAGTAACAAAACATCCCCCATTATTTTGTACCATAAAATTTAATCTTACTCCTGATATGTTTTCTAACTCAATGTGTAAATTCTAAGATAATTATGAAATTTTAGAATCGTATCTTTTCTAACAAATTAATATCACATTCAATTTTGAATTTGAAAGAATTAGTTTTCATGAAATTTTTAATTTTCTAATCTCTCTTATATATATATATATATATATATATATATATATGTAAAATCTGTATAGATATCTGAAAACGTTCCTAAGAGAGACTACTAAAGCATTATGGGAAGCATATAAGACAATATTCCTCGAAGATTTTCAAGAATTGAGAGAAATTGGTGCTAACCTATATAATTTTATAAATAAAGTACACCAATAATACAAACACCATCAACAACAACATCAACAAAACAAAAACAAATAACAAAACCAAAAATAAATAAAATAAACAAACAATAAACAAACAACACCACCAACAGCCACCAACAATACCACAAACACCATCCAATAACACCATGACAGTCAACAGAACACTGCAATAAAAACTAGGGTTTCGTCGAGTTCTTCCTATATTTTTTGCGTCAAAACTCAAAAGTATTAACTGATTCTTGAAGATAATACAACTAAAAATCTTCTTTTTTATTATTATCTAAAAATTCCTAATTTTTAGAAAAACAACAAATATAGAACTCTTCTCGAACTTTGTTACATGTGAAAAGAGAGAAAATGATAGATACAAGCAAGAAGAAAGTAAAAAATAACAACTATTTAGTCGAAAATGGAAAGAAAATTGATCTGTTGTGAAGGAGTGAACAATCTATTGAGTAATTATTGTTTGTATTATTGAGAGAGAAAGAGAAGAGAGAGAACTCAAGATTTGAAATGATGAAACGTTTTTCCCGCAACTATTGTATAGGTTGATTTGTATTTTAAAAAAGAATGACAAGTTTTAAAAATGTTAATTTAATCTGAATTAATCTTAATTAATTTTTTTAAAAAATAAATTTTAACTGTTTCATAATAAATAAAATTAATTTCACTAAAAATAGTTTTAAGTTATTAAGTTCAATTGGAACTTTAATGAACTTAATATTAACTTAATATAAATCATTTCAACTCAAATTGATCAACTGATGACTCTGGTCAAGATGAACACAATAGTTGATCATGTAATTGTAATGACATCAATTGAAATTGTAGTTGAACTTATGAACTCATTCTTAATTCTAGCTAAATCAATTTATATATTTTAAATAATGGCTTGATATGAATCTTTTCAACTTAAATTAATCAATTGATGACCTTGGTCAGGACAAACACAATAGTTGATCATGTAATTGTACCGACATCAATTGAAATTGTAGTTAAACTTCTGAACTCATCCTTAATTCTAGATAAATCAATTTAGATATTTCAAATAATGGCTTTATATGAAACATTTCAACTCAAATCATTAATTTATGACTCTGGTCAGGACGAACAGAATAGTTGATCATGTAATTACAATGACAACAATTGAAATTGTATTTGAACATATGAACTCTTCCTTAATTCTAGCTAAGCCAATTTAGATATTTCAAATAATGGCTTGATATGAATCATTTCAACTAAAATTGATCAATTGATGACTCTGGTAAGGACGAACACAATAGTTGATCATGTAATTGCAACAACATCAATTGAAGTTGTAGTTGAACTTATAAAATCATTCTTAAGTATAGATAAATAAATTTAGATATTTCGAATAATGTCTTTATATGAATCATTTCAACTCAAATTGATCAACTGATGACTCTAGTCAGGACGAACATATTTGTTGATCATGTAATTGCAACAACATCAATTGAAATTATAATTGAACTTATGAAATCTTCCTTAATTATAGATAAATCAATATATTTGTTACAAATAATGGCTTGATATTAATCATTTTAACTCAAATTGATCAACTGATGACTCTGGTCAGGACGAACACAATAGTTGATCATGTAATTATGACAACATCCATTGCAATTGTAATTGAACTTATGAACTCACACTTAATTATAGATAAATCAATTTATTTATTACACATAATGACTTGATATGAATCATTTCAACTCAAATTGATTAACTGTTGACTCTAGTCAGGACGAACATAATAGTGGATCATGTAATTACAACTGCATCAATTGAAATTGTAAATGAACTTATGAAATCATCCTTAATTATAGATAAATAAATATATTTATTACAAATAATGGCTTGATATAAATTATTTCAACTCAAATTGATTAATTGATGACTCTGGTCATGACGAACACAATAATTGATCATGTAATTGCAACAACATCAAATGAAATTATAATTGAACTTAGAAAATCATCCTTAATTATAGGTAAATCAATATATTTATTACAAATAATGGGTTGATATGAATCATGTCAACTCAAATTGACCAATTGATGACTCTAGTCAAGATGAACACAATAGTTGATCATGTAATTACAACAACATCAATTGAAATTATAACTAAACTTATGAAATCATAATTAATAATAGCTAAATGAATATAGTTATTACAAATAATGGCTTATATAAATTATTTCAACTCAAGTTGATCAATCGATGACTCTGATCAGGATGAATATGATAGTTGATCATGTAATTACAATGCGATCAATTGAAATTGTAGTTAAACTTATGAACTCATCCTTAATTCTAGCTAAATCAGTTTAGATATTTTAAATAATGGCTTGATTTGAATAAATAGAGGACTTACCTATTGCAACATATGACACATCTGTTGAAAATTATCAAACAATTATAGATATTTATTAAAACAGATATTTAACCTATTGCAACTGATTATTTATCTATTGGAGATTATCAAACAGATATTGACATTTGTTGCAGCAGATGACTTATCTGTTTGAAACTATCAAATAGATGTTGCCATCTATTAAAATGGATGATTGATCTGTTGGAAATCATCAAATAAATATTGACATCTGTTGCAATAGATGACTTATGTGTTGGATGATCATTTTTTATTTTAAAGAAATTTTTTGTCCAAAATAAAAAAGGAAAAAATACTAAGGAGGCCAAACATTTTTTGGATAACTCAACTCCTTGTGTTGTCATATCTTGTCTTTTCGATGTCACTATCACCGTCTCCTCTTTCTCCCCAATGCGTCCACACCATAAATTAATAAATATTTAAATCTATCTCTAGAATTCTCAATCCTTCAACCATAAAATAATTTACCTCTCTTCTTTCTCTTTCTCTTTCTCTTCTTTTTAGGATAATCCTAATGTAACGACCCGAGACTACCCCCTAGTCGTTACACGGTGCTCATGACCTCGAAGGACCACAAGCTAACCCTTTCCTGATATCTGTACCATGAACACTGCATAATATTTGAAAATAAATGGGAAAAACAAGCAGAAACAAGCCATAAGGTTCAACACATCTATAAATACTCAAAACTGAAAACTGAAGACTAATACATCCGTTCGAAAAGCCTCTAACTGTCTGAACTGTGAAGCTGATGGGATATGTCCCTAACTAACTCCGTCAACTGAAAATAAACAAAGTCTGATGCAATAATAATACAAGGATCATCCTCGAATAAAAAGGACTCACTTCTATGTCTACTGCTGCTGACTAGGACTGAACTGCTGAGGGAACTCTGGATCACGTGCCTCTGGACCTATGGTGTCAAATAAAACACCATAACGCAAATGCATCAGTATAGGAATATACCGAGTATGCAAATGAGGTAAGGCTAAATACAAGGGCTCATGCATGAACAGTTACATAATTGAATAATTATGAGAGTACCGAACGAGAACACATACAGGAATACACAAACCATAATCACAATCATCACAACCCTAGATACTGAAACTCAGATACCACTTTACTTTCATCTGGACTCACTACTAACAATGAGATACTGAATCACTGAATTATTTGATACTTGATAAATAATTAACTGAATATACTCACATAAATGACTGAATTCTGAGCTCACTGCTTTCGACTGACAGAATTAGAGATCAACCTCTCTCTAACGAATGACTCCAGAATCTATTATCAATGACAAGAAAATGATCATGTCCAAATATGACAACAAGAATACTCAACAAAATCTGAGACTGAGATCAAGTCTATCTATCGAGAGATCTCTGGATCTTATAACAAGAATACTCAACTGAATCTGAGACTGAGATCAAGCCTATCTATCGGAAGATCTCTGGATCTGATAACAGGAATACTCAACTGAATCTAAGACCAAGCCTATCTGATGGATGGTCATGAATCAATGGAACTATCTGAGTTCCTCACTGATATAGACGATTGTACCTCACAATCCTGATTTCTGAAGATTGATATTAAAACTTCAAATATGGGAAATAGTTACTTAACCGATATGCCCTGACCTTCCATAGGTGGGGTCCAACCTGTAACCCCAACTGGAAGGGTATCAATATCGTGCCACGGGTAAAAACCTCTTTGGTCAAGCCTCTCTAATGGATAACCCTTGCAGAAAGTCAACCTAAGGCAATATAATAGTCAAACCTTTCTAACGGTGACAACCTCTACTGACGGGGGCTCCTGCATCCTGCGCTGGCTACACAGTTCTGGAGTTCATGGATTGCTCCTAGCGACTCAACCTCTCTCTGATGGGGAGTTTCCATCCCTTTCCTCACTCGGTGCTAGCTCCTACTCCCAACTGAAAGACTCTGAACTGAATTTCCAACTGAACATAAACTGAACTAAATTTGATACTGATCACATTTCTCAATTGATCTGACAGAGTTAAGCTGAATTCACATTGTTCCTTATCTGACTAAATACTACTGAATCATGGTATCTGACTGATGATATAGAGTTTGAATAAATTACTGGGTCACTACCGAGGTCAAAACTAAACGGTTAAATACAACTAGATCTGAGCTGAGTACAGTGCTGAGGCTAGATTACTTGCAATACGGGGATTACAAAGATTATTGAGATTTCTTAAGTTCTATATCTGTTTGAGGAGACAGAGTTCTATAATTCATTGAGTTTTGAGAATCATGGCCCGACTGGGATTATCGTGAAAACTGACACAGGCTTTAGACAATAGCTAAATTGTCGGGTATAAATACCGCCAGGACTTGATAACATAAAAGTAAGACATAACCATTCTTGACTAGTCATAACTACTGTCATTCATTCACTATCACAATCACCAAAGCATCTCTTTAAACATTTAGGAATCATAACCATATACTTACATCACAATCACTAAAGCATCACTTCAAGCATTTAGGAATCACAACTATATATTCACTATCACAATCACTAAGGCATCACTTCAAGAATTTAGGAATCACAACCATATATTCACCATCAAAATCACTAAGGTATCACTTCAAGCAGTTAGGAAGCATAGACATATAATAACGTAGGGGAAACATGCTATTAGATCATACCCCATTTAACAAGGTCTTGCATCAAGTACTTCGCATGTATATCAATCTTGGTATGTATTGGATAACACATGATTGGGGAAACTTCATACTATTATGTCACAATTTACTCGTTAAGCACTTGGCATGTATTAAAGGCTTAGCATGTATCAAAAAGCACGTAATTGGGGAATTTCCTACTATCATGTCTCAACTTATTCACTAAGGCCTTTCAATAAACACTAGGCATGCATGGGTCTACACCTAATTAGGGATTCCATGCTATCATGGCACAATTCATTCACTAAGGCATTCATCAAACACTAGGCATGCATGGGTTGCACCTAATTGGGGATTTCATGTTATCACACCACAATTTATTCATTGAGGCATTTCAACAAACACTTGGCATACATGAACATGCACACAATTGGGGTTTCCTAATCAACATGCTATAATGGACCTAATCCTTCACATAAGCATTTTATCAAAAATATGTGGAGCATACTTTGCTTATTCAACCATTTTTACACTTAATTGACATGAACACATCACATAAAAAACAACTTGAAGAGGGTTTATCATAACCACCACATGAATTCCACATACTTGGGTCAAAGCTTGAAAGCCTTGTAAACAAACATGAATCACAACTCAATGATAGAAGAAACATCAATTTCAACTCACATGAATCATAAAAATCCATAAACACAATATCTTTGAATTTTAGAAAAGGGTTCTTGAGCTTCTTAGATGAAAGGGACCCAAGAATTAATATCTACATACCTTGGGAAAACTCTTCTCTTGAAAGTTCTTGGAGAGATTCTTGATTCCTTTTGATTTCTCTATTGATTTTGCTTGAAGAAGATATAAGGGTTTTGATTTTATAAGACCCTAGTTTTGATGTTGAAGATAGGAAATGAGGCTGAGAACCTTTTATCAGGTATATATAGGGGCTGAAAAAGAAGGAAAAAAGACCAAAAAGCCCTTGGAATTAAACTGAAAAATCCTGATTTTACATGCTGGCGCAACGCGCAATAATCTCTCCAGCTCATGGAAATTAGACAATTCAAAAACTGCATGATAGCGTGATGTGGTGGAAATCGCATTGCCACCTTGGTTGCGAATGAAAAGGCACCGCGACGCGATGGAATCACGTTGGTGCACTGGAAATTAACAATTCTGAAATTAAGCCTTGGCGCGATGTGCCATCATTACGGAGGCTCACTAGATTTTGATGATTTCCATTTTGACTGGCTCCACGACGCGCTAAAGTGCCAGGTGGCGGATTATCTCACTAAAATAGCTCTAACTCTTTGCCCGAGTATCGGATTTGGGTGAATTCGATATTGATGGAAAACTTATTCAATGCTCTACATGACAAAAAGTCTATATTAGAGAAATTTTACACAGTTCAAAGTATTTCACACTTGGGAAGACACCTCTCAAACTTTTAGGAACGGATTTTTGCTTCACAAAACACACTCTAAGGCTCAGACTAGAAGAGAATTTTGTGGGGTGTTAAACCTAATTATCTCTTTTTTTCGTCTCTCTTTTCTCTCTACTTTTTCCGGAGGATCTTTTTGGATTTCAACTAATCTATATCTTTTATCTCCTAACATTGGTGTTTTAATCCCTTTGATTTTGACATGGCAGGTACGGTTCACTATTAAATCTGAACTCTCTGCTATTATTCTTGCCTTCTCATTTTCTTCTTTGCCTGTTTCTTTAAATTTTTCATATTTTCTTTAATTGAAAATTGAAGTTTTGTCTATCATATTTTTACATTAGTTATTTAAATTAGTTATTTATATTTGTTGTTTTTATTTATTTACCTATTACCTATATCCTATTTATTAAGAAAATTAAAGAAAAGATATTTTTTATATCTTGAATAAATGAACCATTGTTTTTATTAAATAACCAAAAAAGTCTTCCAACAGATGACCTATCTATTGCAACAGATTGGTCATCTGTTGGGAGAACTTAAAAAGGCTTATTTGACAATATCAGTGTTATTTGTTTGTTTTTTGTTAGTTTATTTATTGTTGAAACTGTTGATGTCATTGGTAGCATTGGTATTGATGGTGTTGGTGTTACAATGGGTAGAACATATGGCGGAAGATATTAAAATAGGTCTTCCAATAGATTCTCCATTTGTTGCAACTGATGAATCAACTATTGGAATAAATCAAAATAACTCTTCCAATAGATAACCCATTTGTTGTAACATGTTGGTCATCTGTTGAAATTCTTGTTGTAATGCGTAGTATTTATTGAATTTTGTGTTACCCTTTTAAAATTATATAGACATCAATTATAATGTTTTTTTAATTTTCTCTTGTTTGTAGATAAAAAATGTCTCCCAAAAGAAAAGAAATTAAAAGAGGATCAACTTTGCTCGACCAACATAAAAGACTAGAGTAAAAATGGGTTCAAAGAAATAAGTTGCTTGCAGATGGAACCACTTCATATACTGGAGGTATGTATTACTGATCATGTTGTCGTGAAAACACACATAGAGTACACTAATTTTGTGAATATTATTTTTTATCGGTTAGGTATTGATCATTCAAACAAGATATTGCATTTTACAGTTAAGTTTGATAGGTCTGGATCGATAAGGAAGAGGGACCTTGTATGTGGTTTTGATACCCTATTTTGGTTTTATGATGATTTTGCTAATGTTTATGTGTCACGTTTGGAGAAGGTATTAAGTTTTTGGTTGTAGTGTAAAGATTAAATAGTGATTGGACTGATTTTAAGGGTTTAATGGACTTTTGAAAGGCCTCCGAAGCCTTAAACTGATGCAAACAAGAATGGAAATCAATATAGTTATTACCTTATCCAAATTTATATGGCTGGGTTGCTTGGTGTGATGATTATATAGCAGAAGGTACTTGGGAGAATATCTGTGAGGAAAAGTGAGGTGTTGAAGACTATATCAACTCAGACCTTATTAAAGAAGAATATTGGGTAGCAAGGAACGTGTAACGAATCTGATCGATGAAATTGACATGAAAAATGAAAAAAATTGAATGAGCTAAAAAAATAAAAGTGTATCCAAAAAT
>NC_061118.1:121471208-121656673 GCF_002878395.1 Capsicum annuum
TTTCCCGTAAACACAGTTTCACACACACTCACAATTCCACAGAGACACCATTCCATATGCACACAGTACACATTTACGCACATACTCAGCAACATACACCCATATACATCAGCAACTACACATACACACGTATGCACAGTAGAAGACTAGAAAAATGGAAAGAAAAACAAAAATAGTGAAGAAAAATGAGAAAAATAGTGGAGAGATCGGGAAAGAGAGAAAGAGTAGAAACAAACGAGAGGGAGATACTGTTCCAGTGAGTTCTCACCAAAAACTCATCGAAGAACGACTCGGAACCCACCATCTTCTAAAATCTGACCAAAAATTCCTACCAAATCACCCCAATAGTCCCTCCCGTCATTTCTTTGGTTGAACAACTGCAAAACTAGTACCAAAAATCATTGGAAAATGGCGAAAACCATCGGCGAAGCCACCAGCGATGCCATCTTCCTATTCAGTCCAAAATCGCTGCTAGACATGTCGAAACCAGCTATTCCAGGCCTACCCTCACCGTCAAAATAATGGGTATCTGTCGAAAACCAACCAAATTCTGCCGATGAAACCCATTGTTGCTGCCGCCACTGAACCGCCTCCACCCGTTTAGTTTTCTCCTTAAATCCACTAGTAGATGGTGTAACCAATTCTATTTGTTTTTCCAAAATTGGTTTGAGTTTTTAAATTTTTGTATATTATTTTAAAAAAATAGATTTGGAAAATTATATAAAATTAGTATTATATGATTAATTTTGTATATATATATATATATTGTATTATTATATTATTTTATCTCATTTTATTTTTTAATTTTTATTCATTATTATTTATAAGGTTTAATAATTATTTGTTAAATTAATTATCCATATTAATTAAATATTTTTCAAGGATATTATTAAGATTAAGTAACATCTTAAATAGATAAATTGTTATGAGTTTTTACAATAAAGATATATCAATATTTTAGCGGTACATAAATTTTAGGCATGTTTAAAATATTCCTTTCAATTAAGAATGCAACATACGTATCTTTCTGAGATATTTTAAAAATTCAAGGATGCAATAATGCACCTTGGCAAATATTTTTTAAAAATTAACTTTTCACTTATTTATTTAATATAAGAGGTGTAGACTGAAATTTGTGGTATAATTAAAAATGAGTGAACCTAACCCCAAGCATAATTTATCAAATTAGTTTAAGTAAAGAAAAGTCAATAAAAGCGACTGTGCAAGAACCACAGGACTCGAGGGGTGCCTCATACCTTCCTATTAGTCAACAGAATTCCTTACCCGGTCTTCTATTTTACAGATCAAAAAAGATTCATTTTCTTTTAATTAGGGATTCAATAAGGTGACTTTAAGCACCACAACTCAATTCCAAGTGGCGACTCTGAAAATGATAAAAATAATCCCTACTCAATACCATCACTTTAATTGGAAAAACCCTTCAACTTCGATCGGCCCTTCGAGCAAAAAAAAGGGTATGATATCTCTGGTGACTCCACTGGGGACTAACTAGATTTGAGCTTTGGATATTGACTTTTACTGTTTGAATTATTTTTTATATTGTGTTTGTTGGCCTTATGTGCTACTTGTCGCTCATTTACTGCTTTGATATTGATTGAACTGTATTGTAAACTGTCTTCTCTTGTGCACCCCCTTCGAGTCTCTAAAATAGAATAGAAGGAATGTAGTATATGCATCCTACTTTCTTTTTGAGATAGCCAGAGTGTCAAGGCACATGTGAAGGATTATGGTCACACATGTTAGGCGGGTTTTGCTATCAAATAAGTTGTCCCTCCCCGAATATAGTTTCCGCTCAGGTAAGCCAGTCTAGATACCTATCCCTATCAGGATAAACTTAGAAGAACTGAAACTCAGAATCTGGTTATCCCTATTAGGTTCTGCTTTATTTACATCATGTCCATTTGACTTAGCGGGACACGGCAAAGGGGCCGAGTCTGTCTAGGATAGGTGTCCCTTATTATAATGACTAACATGTGCATTCTACGTCCTCTTTGGCATTTATTTGGAAGGCTATTTGACTATTGACCAACTTTTAGATAACTTGGTAAAACACAAGAGAGTATATTGTCCTCAAATTAATAAATCACTTTTCAAAGAAATTAAAAAATATACATAGTCTTTTTATGGTCTTCATGAACTACGAGGGTATGATTCTCACTATTTAGCAGGATACGTATGAAGCCTTTTTTTGGGGTACGACCCTGTATTTTGAAAAATTATTCATAGATTAATTAGAGAATAGTTTGAAAATATGATTACTTTCATAATTATTTTTCTAATCCTCAAGTCCAATTTTTATATATCTTAATAGCCCTGAATATTTAGGAATTATGAGGTTAAGTTTTTACAAAATAAAAAAAATATATATAAATCTTAACAGCCCTAAACCTTTGGGGGTATTGAGGCTGAGTTTGGTACGACATATATTTCACGAAATATGTACACCTGATTCTCATATTAATGAGATACGTAGGCATCCTTTACCAGTTTGGGTGATATATTTTAAAGAAAAAGTTTTGAAAATATTAAATCCTGACATATTTATTGTTATAAAAATCATAATAGTATTAAGGTGGTTGGTTTGTGGCTAAGCTGACTTCTTATCCATGCAACAGAGGTTCAAAGAAAAGAAAAAGATAACCCGCAAAAAAGGTGTAGGGTCTGACAGTGAGGAGGAGTGGAATCAGTTGATTTTCCAAGAATTAGCATCAATGCTATTAAGTTATTGAAACAACAGATTGCATAAATATATACAGATCTGATGAGTGGCAAGCCTCGAATTCCTTAATCCCTGGACTTTCTAGCATGAATGATCTAAGTTCCGCTCAAGCCCAAACTGGTGATTCACTTTATCCACCAGGATTCAACCCATACATTAAAGTTTCTAATGAGTCTAGGGCCTCTACTATCCGTCCTTCACATCCATCTCTCACAAATAACCCACTTTTTAATCCTCTATTGCCAACTAATGCAGTCCATTAATTGGAAATACAGAAGCCTACCAGTGAACAAAATCACGATCAATTCCATCCTCCTGAATTTACTTTCAAACCACCAAACTCATGTGATCTTTCTTATCAACATAGTTCTCATGTCGTGATTGAGAAGACTATTAAGAATGAGGAAAAAAAAGATCTGGCTAGGAAAGTGAGAAGTTTGGAGCATAATATGATAAATATGCAATGACTAGAAGGGCAAAAGAGTGTTTCATACAAAAATTTATGTATGTTTCCCGATGTTTATTTGCCTCTAGGGTTCAAAATGCCAATGTTTGACAAGTACGAGGGGCACGGTGATCCTTTAACTCATTTCAAAAGTTTTTATAATCAACTAAGAGAAATAGAGCGAAAAGAAGAATTATTGATGGCTTATTTTGGAGAGAGTCTGGAAGGGGTAGCTTTAGAATGGATCATTGATCAAGATATCTCTTATTGGCATGTGTTTGATGACATGGCTAGGGATTTTGTCAAGTAATTTCAATATAATATCAAAATAATGTCGGATTGTACTACACTTGCCAACATAAGAGAAAAGACCACCGAATTTTTTTGAGAATATACTATTAGATGGAGGGAGCAAGTTGCTAGATTTAAGCCATCAATGAAGGAATCTGAGATGATTGATATTTTTTTCCAAGCACAGGAACCTGACTACTTCCATTATTTACTTTCCACTAGTGGAAATACATTCGTTGAGGTCATTAAGATTAGCGAAATGGTAGAAAATAGAATTAAGTCCAGTAAAATTATAAGCCAAGCTAATTTGAAAACAATTGTGCAGGCAATTCAAAATGGATCAGGAAGTTTTGAAGAAAAAAAGAAAAGATGATTTGGCTACTATTGTCTCAGGAGTGCGACAAAGTTTGAGAGGTCTTCGTCACCCATACGAGCAATCTCAATCCCAAATCTATATTCAAGACCTATATAACCATCCAAGATACTATGTTCTTTCCCAAAATTCATTATATCCCATTCCATCCCCTCAGTATCCGATTTATAATGCACATGCATATGCCCAAGCCCTTTCTAACCCGTAATAGAGTACACCAACCCTCAGAATCATCCTCCAATTCCACAAACATACCCAATCCCCTCCAGACTTAATTTTTGCTCCAAGCCAAACAATGAGATAAGGCAGAAGCTAATAGATAGTTTTGCACCAATTGGAGAATCATATACTAGTTTATTCCAAAAATTGAGACAAAAGGACATGATCAATCCTCTTCTTGGGTACACCCCTGACCCACATTCAAGAAACTTTGATCCTAGTGTACGATGTGTATATCATTCTGATGTTTAGGTCATAGTACTAAAGATTGTCATGCTTTGAAAAGAGAAATATAAGGAATGACTCAAGATAAATTAACTATGGTGCAGGACATTGACAGTGGTGAAGTCTCTAGTCATGTTGATGTGAAAACTGACTATGATGTCAAGCTCAACAATTGAGAAGTCACCCCTCCCCTTACTAGAAAGAATTTGTGAAAGTTTATTTTATTTTTCTTTCTGTTATCCAAATTATTCCCGAATTATAGTTCGAAGTCTATCTTGTCTTATTTATTTGACATTTATGTTGAAACTCGATCATCTTTACTTTTAAAAAAATGTAGTGTCCCTTTTATTTATTTATTTATTTTATTTTATTTTTATTTTATTTTATTTTAGTTTATTTATATATATATATATATATTATTTGTTCATCTTTCCGTTCTTTACATAATTCTTTTATGTGGATTCTAGTGATATGATATGCTTGCTGAATTTTCACCAAATCTTATAATCTAATCTATTCCTGAAACACTTGACCAAGAAAATAAAGTTGAAAGGAAAAAACATATAAAGAAATAAGTAAAGTGTTGAGATATTTGCTGGCCGAGTTAAAGCCTCACTTGAATGGATTGAAGCAACCGTTTTGTGTATAAAAAATGACCTGGTCATCAACGAAAAGTTCCATCTCAAGCACTTTAAATGGGAGAGATCAGAGGATACATAGTCTTCACTGTCAGGAGAAGTAAAAGAAAGTTAGATTAAAAAATGCATGAGTCCTCTAATGGGAGAAATGTAGAAGATAATTTGACCTTTATGTTTGACAAATGCATAAGAAGTAGTGACACAAGTGCTTAGTCGCGGTCAATGTTGAAAATATGTGTATGAACTTCATATTCCACTCCCATATCTTATGTTAATGTACTTACATTTTGAAGGATTGATATGACGAAGACGTTTCATTCTGCTATCCAAATGTTATGTCATCCTTTGTTACCCCGTTTGAGCCTTAGTTTTACTTTCTTTCACACACCTCTTTTGAAATCAAAATAAAGTCTAAAAAAGGAATGAAAGAAAAGAAAAATAAAAATGTCAAGAGAGAGAAATATAGTCAGAAAAAATGTCAAAAAAAAAAGAAATAGTATCAGAAAAAGAAAAAATCAAGATAAAGAAAAAAGAAAAAAAGAGTCCAACAAAAAGAAGAAGAAAAATCAAGCAAAAAGACAGATGATTGAACTACATTTGACCTAAATCTTGCTATGACAAGATACGTAGGCAGCCCTACTCTAGGGTTTGGTCCAACTAAGTAAAATATTCAATTTACCCAGTATGAAATAAAACTGGGGCAAAAATTTATTTTCTTAAGAGTCGATTCCAAAAGTTGTATGCTTTACCCAATCTAAAGTAAATTTTTGAGCCTCATACCACCCTTTCTTTCTAACCCTTTCCAAAATCCAAGTTACAACCAAAGAAATACCTTCAGATCGATCTTTGAGAATGTCAAGGCTAAACATGTTATGGGTGCACAATGTTTTGTATTTTGGGCATTATTTTTCTTAAAGAAAATTGAAAATGAGCGTCTTATTGGTGAAAAACCTTTTGGGAAACACAAGGAAACAATGAGCTGAGAAAGAAATGAAAATGAAACAGAATCATTAGCAAAAACACATTGAGGTGCCACAAGCCAAAGGAGGATTGTAATTTAGAGTGAACAAATTCAACAATGGCTCAGTTTCAAACTCAATAAGTGGGCAAAAGTTGACAAATGATTAGTGTGTAAAGATTCGATTTTTTAATTCAAAAAAGCATGTCATAATCACTGAAATCGGCTATCACACCCAAATAAGTTTTCCTTTATGTTGATTTAAAAAAGAGATGTCTTATTTTTTTTTAATTTTTGTCGTCAAATGAAAAATTATTGTCATCTTTCACGTATTTTTTAAGTCAAATTCATGTTAAGACAAGCGGGGAAAGACTTCAAAACTTGCTACCAATTCCTTCAATGGTACAAAGTAAGACAAAGGGCTGACGCACGAAGATAACATATTTCAAAATAAATCAAAGTACTAAAGAATGCTTGTTATCCATAGTTTTTACGTACATTAGAAGTTAAACCCAGAGGCATCATGCAAGGGAAAATACAAGTTGAATAAAATACTTTTAGTCGCCAGAATTTAGGGTCAAAAGTATGACAAGTCAATGATACTTATCAATGATTAAAAGAGCTGAGTATGAAAAGTGCAAGAGTGGCTACCTCAATAGCCAGATGCCACAAACTAACCACCACATTCTTAAATCATAATTTTTTTTAATTGAAATAGAGAGGAATGTTGCCTTCAAATCATATGCTATAAATCTTAGATATCAAAAAGATTCAATTCCTTCACTTTTGCAAATACAAGAGGTAGTACTGCTATGCAAGTTTGGTAACAATAACATGGTAAAAATTCATCATCTTATACCCCTAGGAGACGCACATCCTTGTCTGGATAATTTAAGTTTCATGTGTTAGGAGATGCACTTCTTAACTTGAACCTTTACTCCTAAAAGAAGCACTTTCTAGTCAAGTTCTTATATTTGACCACTAGAAGTGCACTTCCTAGTCAGCGTATGTCAGTTTTTATTTGTTAGGTAACACACTTCCTAAATTGAAGATTCACTCCTAAAATACACACTTTCTTGTTGAGTCATTTCATTTAATCCCTTGGAGACACACTTCCTAAGCTGAATAAGTCAGTTTTCTTTTGTTAGGTGACACACTTCCTAACTTGAACATTCACTCCTAGAAGACATACTTTTTAGTCAAGTTATTTCATTTAAGTCCTAAGAGACGCACTTCTTTTTCTGGGTAATCTAAGTTTCATATGTTAGGTGACACACTTCCTAACTTGAACATTTACTTCTAGAAGACGCACTTTCTATTTGATTTCTTACTTTTAACCCCAAGGAGACGCACTTCCTAGTCAGGGTATGTTAGTTTTGATGTGTTAGGTAATGCACTTCCTAACTTGAACATTCACTCCTAGAAGACGAACTTTCTAGTTGAGTCATTTCATTTAACCCCTATGAGATGCACTTCCTAGCTTGAACCATTACTCCTAGAAGATGCACTTTCTAGTTGAGTCATTGCATTTAACTCCTAGGAGACGCATTTCCTTGTCTGGGTAATTTAAGTTTTATTGGTTAGGTAACACACTTCTTAACTTGAACATTCACTCTTAGAAGACGTACTTTCTAGTCAAGTCATTTGATTTAACCCCTAGAAGACGCACTTCCTATTCAGGGTATGTCAATTTTCACGTGTTAGGTAACACACTTCCTAGCTTGAACCATTACTTCTAGAAGATGCACTTTCTAGTCGAGTCCTTCCATTTAACTCCTAGGAGACGCACTTCCTAATCTAAATAATTCAAGTTTCCTTTGTTAGGTAACACACTTCCTAACTTAAACATTCACATATAGAAGACATACTTTCTAGTCGAGTCATTTCATTTTTACATTAGGAGACACACTTCCTTTTCTGGGTAATTTAATTTTCATGTATTAGGAGACACACTTTTTAATTTTAGTCATTAGTTTTACTCTGAAAAGACACATTTCTTAAGAAGGGCCTTAATTCACCCTCTTTGCTGTACTTTTCAAAAGTTGTGATTTGATGACACTCACAAAATTGTTTAGTGTAAACTAGGGAAAAAAAATTGTTTGTGTTTATTAGGAATTTATTTTATGCTCAGGACCCTCCTAAAGAATAGAAATTTACTTTATTTTATGCTCAGGACCCTCCTGAAGAATGGGATAGGACCCTTCTGAAGAAAGAGAATTTATTTTTTGTTCAAGACCCTCCTGAAGAATGGGACAGGACCCTCCTGAAGTATTGGAATTTATTTTATACTCAGGACCCTCCTGAAGAATGGGAATCTATTTTATGCCCAGGACCCTCCCGAAAAATGAAAATTTATTTTAGCTCAGGACCTTCCTAAAGAATAGGAATTTATTTTTTGTTCAGGAACCTCCTGATAAATGAAAATTTATTTTATGCTTAGGAACCTCCTGAAAAATAGGAATTTATTTCATGCCCATTACCCTCCTGAAGAATGAGAATTTATTTTATGCTCAAGACCCTCCTGAAGAATGGGATGTTATTTTTCTGTTTCACTATTTACTTTAAGTCCAGGAACCCTCCTGAAGAAGGGTGAAAAAAAGTTATATCAGGAGCCAGCCTGAAGAGTAGGGTGAAGAAAAAGTAAGTCCAGGAGCCCGCCTGAAGAATAGGGTAAAGAAAAAGTAATCCTAGGAGCCCGCCTGAAGTACAGGGTGAAAAAAAAAAACCAAGTCAGGAGCCCGCTTGAAGAATTGGGTAAATTTTCAAGTTCATGTCATGAAGATTCAAGTCACTATTTCAGAAAAGCTGAATAGATAGGATCTTTCACTTGTATCTTCATTTTTATTTTTCTTATTCATGTGGATATAAAAAGCAGAAATCGTGAACTGAAAACTCGACGGAACCTCACTCGACCTCTAACTCACTGTCTTACCATTTTAGCCGGTTGAACTACATGTGACCTGATTCCCTTATAACCCAAGATATGTAGGCAGTCCAAAACTATGACACGGCCATATCTTTTATTTTATTTTGTATTATCCTCACTTTTTGAATAATTTAAGGAAAAAAATTATATCTTTATCCACTTCTTTGTATGAAAACTCTTTAAGATTTGAAAACAAAGAGGGAGAAAATGTAGACACGTGATTTTTGATCCTCCACGAGTTTTAACCTATTTGTCGGCATTAAATATTTGTATTTTTGTTCAATATTATTTTAGTTTTTATTTTATTTTTAATAAGTTTAGTTGAAAATAAATAAAAAATAATAAGTAAAGTTACCTTTTGGGATATTTTTATTTTTATTTGTATTGTTATTTTTGTTTTTAAATAATATGAAAATTCAAAAATATATATTTTCCTTTTAATTTTAATAAATAGACTAGTTTTTTTATTATTCTTTTAATTATATTTATTTTTATAATTTTTATGAATTTTATTATATTTTTCTTAAATATAAAAATTAATTAGTTAATATAATTTTATTATTATTATTTTCTATTTTATATATTGTTGGGGTTTTTTAAAGAAAGGAGAAATTTTATCCTTAACATAACTATCCCAACCACCCCTAATTTCTCTCAACTTCCCACCCTACACACTATATTACACACATACACGGACACAAGAGAGGAACAAAGATTCTACCAAGACACTGTATCTCATAAGTTAAACATAGTGAAATGGTGTAAATTATTTCATAAATATTGTTTTTTTTGAAAAATTCCTAAGATATGTTTTGCCTCTAAGGAATGAACTACACAATATTCAATTAGTTAGACTTTGTGAAATAGTATACTCGTTGCCCTTGAAATATTCGTTAATTTTTTAAAGCCCTTGACATACGTTTTGTCTACAAGGCAACCGTTAATACATGTTATGTCTACGGGTCTCAACTTGTTCTTTTAAAAGTCCCTATCTAAGTCTTTTCTACAAGATTCATAGAGCTAGACATTGTAAAATTATGTAAATTGTTGTCCATGAGGCATACATTAATTTTTTAAAAAAATTGAGCTACATTTTCCCCCATGAGGCAATAGTTATAGAATACTCAATAAGTTAGATTTTGTGAAATAACATAAATCATTATCCTTTAAGTATTTTTTAGTTTTTATAACCCTTGTGTTATGTTTTGTATGTAAGACAACAATAACTACACATTATATGTCTAAGCCGAGAATTGTATAATAATCAATTAGTTAAACTTTGTGAAATACACTAATTTCTTAAAAGTCATTCGACTATGTTTTGCCTCTATGGCTATAGTTACTACATACCCCATAAGTTACACATAGTGAGACTGGTATAAACTTTTGTCATTGAGTAATTACTTATTCTTTTGAGGTCCTCCAGCTAATATTTTGCCTCTCGAGCAAGAGTTTTAGATCATCTGCCAAATTAATATGAACTATACTAGTGTCAAATCTTGCTCATGGGGCGCAACTTGTTATTTTGTGATCTAAAAGTCTTGCCTCTTGGGAAATATATTTATAGATCATTTACTAAATCATTAAAGACTAAAGTAGTGTCAACTCTTGCTCATGGATTTGTTTCTAGTATTGCCTCTAGGTCAAGATTTATAGATGATCTGTCAAATCATGATAGATTAAGGTAAAGTCAACTCTTGCCCATGGGGCATAACTTGTTCTTTTATGGTTTAAAAGACTTGCCCTCAGGAAAAGAGTTATAGATCATCTACCAAATCATTACATGCGAAGGCAATGTCAACTTTTTTCCATGGGGAATAACTTTTATCTGGGTGGACTCTATTTTAGACATTGTAAAAGTAGACATCGTAAGTTAGACATTGTAAAATTATGTCGATACAAACTAATAATGTCTACTCCTACCCGTGTGACATAACTTATTTTATTGGGTCTAAGTTTTCCTCAAAGGCAAGAGTTGCAGAATATTAGCTAAATTAATATAGATTAATAGTGTTAACGTTTGCCCATGAGGTATAATTTGAGATATATTATTTTATTAAAAATCAATTATTTTTAAATGACATAATTTATTTGCACCAAGCTTAAGTTAAAAATACATTTTTCTACCCAAAAATAGTTAAAAATACATTTACTCTCTGCACAAAGATCAAGGTAAGAAAAGCTTCATCTCAATGCTACGACAAATTTCATATCAAAGCTCGGTGCTTCGGATTAATATAGTATATTTTGTACAAAGAAAAAGTTATAAATACATTTTAGCACTACACAAAGCTCAAGGTAGGGCAAATTTCATCTCAAAGCTACAACAAATTTCATCTCAAAGCTCGGAGCTTCACATTTCTCTTCTTCTCTTTGGTGAAATCACATTCTACGTTTAGGAATTTTGAGTTTGTCCCTAATCTCTCTGCAATTTCTTCCTCAGCATAGGTAATTTTCTCTCATTTTTTTTATAATCTCACAGAATGCATTTGAACTATTTGATACGTAGCAATTTTTTTGTGTTGGAAATCACTCTTCTCTTCTCTTAATCTTATTCTATAATACATGGATCAATTTATAAACTTTATTTTCTTAAATCTACATCAGCTTGATGAAAATGAGTTTTTGGTGGTGAGATTTGGGTTTCGGGTGGTTTCTCTACTCACTGAGTTCATTTTTTGTCTAGTCAATAGGTCGTTTAGGTTTGTTTGTTGGAGTTGAGTTTCGGGTGCTTTATGTAGTCATTGGGTCAATTTTTTGTCTGATAAATTTTATTTTGTAGCTTGATTCTTGTTTTGTTGTTAATTTTTAATTTAAAAGTTGTTTTTATCTTTATAACTCTACAGATTTTATAAAACATGTCTAGCAAGACAAATCGTGCTGAGTACTTTATTGATCCTAATGATTGGTTGAAATCAGACCTCTGTTGGAGAGGAGATTCAATTTATCACACAACTATAACGAGATTTTTGGATGACAATCAACTATCGTTATTAGAGAAAGTTTTTTTTTTTTTGTAAATTCATGCTATTAGGTAATCTAAATTCATCTGGTATGCTTTTACATTGTATGCTTTTATTTGAAGCAAGATGTAACAACAAGAATACGATGACATTTTATGTCCACGGAAGTTACATTGAGTTCACACTTGATGTTTTTGGTATTGTTACTAATTTGTCAACTAAAAGTTCAAGTAATACTAGAATCAGTTAAGAAAAAAAGAGGTAGTAGTCATATTTTGAACACTTATTTTGATGAAGCAGACAAATTAAAAATGGAGGACTTGAAAACTTTTATATAAACAAGGAAAAGTGAAGTCCAAAATGATTTAGACACTGTCAAGCTAGCTGAAATCTATATTTTAGGACACGTGTTGTTGGGGGCCTACCAAGGTCATTTATGTTAATCATATTATGGTACTGGAGGATGAAGCTATGTGTAGAGAGTTCGGATGGGGTGAACTATTGTTTGAAGAAGCTTTGAGTTTATTGAAAAGCTCATTGAAACAAACAAAAACCACTGTTGGTGCATTATACCAGCTTGTTGGTTTTCCATATGCCTTTATGGTATGGACATGGGATATTTTTCCCAAATATAGAGAAAAAATATGCAGATAGTATCTGATAAAAAAATATCCTCTTATGTTGCGTTATCAGCATGTACTACTCTACAATACACAAAGTGGTTAAGTTTTTTAACACAAACAAATCAAAATCTTTGGTAAGTATCTATGCTTATTTTATTTGTATTGTATTTATTTAATCATTATGTTTTTATTGTAATTCTTAGTTCTGTTAATTTTTTTAAATTAATAGAAAGGTTTGGTTAAGGCGTTCACTCTGGAGCATGAGCTGCCAACTAATAATGATAGAGAAGACAAGACATTCAGTATGTTAAATGAAAAACTTGATGTATGGATTGGTTCTTTTTCTCTAATCTCTTTTATGACCTATCTGTTAAATAGATTATTTTTAATTTTTCATGTCTTTTGTATGAAGAAACTTTGAAGCACATGTTCAAAGAAATTTAAAAAGATTCTAGGTGAGAACAAATTTTTGAAGTTCAAATTATTTGAAATCAAAAGTTTACTTTTGGGAAAGCTTAAAGAAGATGGGAATATTCTATTAGATAAACAATTGGATGAAGTCTAAATTATTTGAAATCAAAAGATTACTATTGTGAAAGCCTAAAGAAGATGGGGATATTTTATCAGATAAACAACCGGATAATATATATGCTGAACCAAGTCATGATCCAAGTGTTCATGATCAATGTGATAATCCTCACAGACCTACAAAAAATAAGAGATCTGTAAGTAAATAGTTTCTAGCCTTGTCTTTTTATGTTCTTGTGGGAGTTAGGGGCCATTCTATAATTATGGTGAAGAGGATCACACTGTAGTTAATAGTACTTTAGCCAGATGTAAGAAACCATATTCTGGTTGTAAGAGTTTCGAATATAATGCTAAATAGTGTACAAAGGTTAGTGAAGAAAATTGCTTACTCTTAAATTGGTATATGTGACCTTATACTGCTTGTGTTATCTTGCTTATTAGTCGTCTTAACATATGTTAAATTGGTCAAGGAGAATCTATCATACTTATATTCTATTATCTTACTGTATCGAGGTGAATGAGTATTTTTAAAGTTTCCTTTTGCACATATAAAAAGCAGATGTACGAGGGATCTTCCACTAATATTAGCCAAGATAAAGATCCTTCTAACATGCTCTAATCAATGATCTAGGTTCCTAGGAAGAAATATTTGGTAATACATGCATTTATCTCCCAATCGTTCTTCTTCAACTTTACCTTTTTTTGATTATTCACATTATTACGCATGTTTTTTTGTTCTCCTATTGATTCTTCTTCCTCATAGGAAAAGAAGTGAGGTTCTAATCCCTGTATTAGCCCAGAATGCTCTGTGGCTTGATCTCATAGGAAAAACCCCAAAGTTTCTACAGAAAAGTCCTGTAGGGCGATAAAAGCAACCTCCTACATCCACTCACAGATAAAGGACATGGCTAAGAATATGAGTGAAAGTCAAGCTTTGTTCTAAAAGATAATCAAGGAGCTTAGTGTAGGTGAAAAATAGATAAAACCCAAAAAGGAATTCCTTTCAGTTATTTAGATATTTGGGTTAAAAATTTGAGATGTTACAATGGAAATTATGAGCAAATCAACGACCTAGATTCCTAGGAAGAAAGATTTGGTAATACATGCATCTAGCTCCCAATTGTTCTACTTCAATTTTACCTTTTTTGATTATTTTCTTCATAATGCATGCTTTTTTTTCTCTTATTGATTATTCTTCCTTATAGGAAAAGAAGCGGTGAGCTGAAGAAGGGAAGAATGAAGAAGGTCATTCAGATGAGAAAGAATAAACCATAGAAGAAAGAGTAACTGCTTTGAGGCCTCTAAACGTAGAAAACATGGGACAGGCAAAGAATTAGGTAAGCTAGTCTTTCTATTGTTAGTCCAATGGGTATTTGTAAAACACAAGGATGCTGAACCACATCATAAAGATATTGTTGTTCTCATTTTATTGGGCCATACGAAGCACTTAGTTCTTTCTTTATTTTTATTTTATTACTTATCTATCTCATAGCTACTCTTTGCTTATCCTAGATCAAAAATTACAATTTTTTCTACACAAACTTTCTTGGATAGACTATATTTATAAAGAAAATAAGGTTCCTTATCCTCATGAATAATACATTACATCTTTGATTTTGAAATTAAGTTTCATGTTGGTAGTTCTACCCAAAAAAGTTGCAATCAACTATTCTACTTTGTTATTAGTGACAATATTTAGCTGATCATAGTCCAGACTGCTCAATGGCCTAATCTCATGGGAAAACCCCAAAAGTTTCCATAAATAAGTCTTGTCGAGCGACAAGAGAAATCACTTACCTCCACACACAGATAAAGGAGAATGCGAAAAACATGAGTGAAAGTCAAGCTGGGTTTCAACAGATATCAAGGAGCTTATTTGTTGATGAAAAATTGCTAAAACCCAAAAAGGAAATCCTTTCAGTTATTTAGACCTTTGGTTTAAAAATTTGAGATGTTACAATGGCAATTATGAGCAAATCAATGACCTAGATTCCTAAGAATAAAGATTTGGTAATACATGCATTTAGCTCCCAATTTTTCTTCTTCGCCTTTACCCTTTTTGATTGTCTTCTTTATTATGCATGCTTTTTATTCTCTTAATGGTTCTTCTTCGTCATAGAAAAAGAAGCGCTGAGTTGAGGAATGGAAGAATATAGAAGTTTATTCATATGAGAAAGAATAAGCCATAGAAGAAAAAGTAATTGCTTCAAGGCCTCTAAACATGGAAGACATGAGACAAACAACGAATCAGGTCACCTAGTCCTTATATTGTCAGTCTATTGAGTATTTATTAAACACAAGGATGCTAAAACATATCACAAAGATATTCCTGTTCTCATTTTATTAGACCATATGAAGCAGCACTTAGTTATTTCTTTATATTTTTGGGTCCTCATCTAATCTCATAGCTACTTTTTGCCCATCTTGGATCAGACATTGCAATTTTTGCTACATAAACTTTCTTGGATAGACTATCTTTATAAAGAAAATAGGGTTCCTTGCACTCTCTCATGAAAAATATGGTACATCTTTGATTTTGAAATTAAGTTTCATTTTTGTAGTTCTACCCACAAAATTTACAATTAGCTATTCTACTTTGTTATTAGTTACAATATTTTCCTGATTGTAAGACCATGATAGAATTTAAAAGAAAAACAAAAGATATGAAAATAAGTGAAGTTTTAATACTTTAATTGGTACAGGCTGCTCTATGTCTTGATCTCATGGGAAAAATCCTAAATTTTCTAGAGAGAAGTCTTGTGGAGCGATAAGAGCAACCTGTTACCTCCATACACGCATAAAGGAAATGGCCCAAAACATGAGTGAAAGTCAAGATAAAAATAGAAAGATTAGCTAAAACCCAAAAAGGAATTCCTTTTAGTTACTAAGAAGTCTGGTTTAAAAATTTGGGATGTTACAATGGCAATTATGAGCAAATCAATGACGTAGGTTCCTAGAAAGAAAGATTTGGTAATACATGCTACTGGCTCCCAATTGTTCATCTTCAACTTTACCTTTTTATTAATTATATACTTTTATTATGCATGCTTTTTGTTCTCTTATTGATTCTTTTTCCACATAGGAAAAGAAACGGTGAGCTAAAGAAGGGAAGAATGTAGAAGGTCATTCAAATGAGAAAGAAGAAGCCGTAGAAGAAAAAGTAATTGATTTGATGCCTCTAAACATGGAAGACATGAGACAGGCAAAGAATCAGGCAACCCAATCCTTATATTATCAGTCCATTGAGTATTTGTAAAGAACAAGGATGCTAAACAACATCACAAAGATATTCCTGTTCTCGAAGCACTTAATTATTTCTTTAGTTTTATTTTGGCCCTCATCTGATCTCATGGCTACTCTTTCCCTATCTTGTATTAGAAATTGAAATTTTTTCTACACAAACTTTCTTGGATAGACTATCTTTATAAAGAAAATAGGGTTTCTCGGATCTCTCATGAACAATTCAGTATATCATTAATTTTGAAATTGAGTTTTATGTTGGTAGTTCTACCCACAGAAATTGCAATAAGCTATTCTACTTTGTTATTAGTGACAATATTTTGTTGATCGTGGGATCATGATAGAATCTCAAAGAAAAATAAAAGTTATCAAAAGAAGTGAGGTTCTAATCCATGTATTAGTCTAGACTGCTTCGTGGCCTGATCTCACTAGAAAAACCCCAAATTTTCTAGAGAAAAGTCTTGTGGAGAGACAAGAGCAACCTCTTACCTCCACACATACATATATAAAAGAGATGGCAAAAAACATGAGTGAAAGTCAAGTTGGGTTCCAATGGATATTCAAGGAGCTTAGTTGTAGATGAAAAATAGCTAGAACCCAAAAAGGAATTCCTTTTAGTTATTTAGATACACGGTTTAAAAATTTGAGATGTTACACTGGCAATTATGAGCAAATCAATGACCTAGGTTCCTACGAAGAAAGATTTGGTAATACATGGGTCTAGCTCCCAATTGTTCTTCTTTAACTTTACCTTTTTTAATTATCTACTTTATTACACATTCTTTTTGTTCTCTTATTAATTATTCTTCCTCATAGGAAAAAAGTGACGAGATGAAGAAGGGAAGAATGTAGAAGGTCATTCAGATGAGAAAGAAGAATCCACGAAAGAAAGAGTAATTGCTTTGACGCAGCTAAATATGGAAGACATGAGACAAGTAAAGAATCAGGTAATCTAGTCCTTATATTGTCAGTCCATTGAGTATTTGTAAAACATATAGATGCTGAACCACATCACAAAGATATTTTGGTTCTTATTTGATTGGATAATACGAAACCCTTATTTATTTCTTTAGTTTTATTTTGGTCCTCATCTGATCTCATAGCTACTCCTTGCCCATCTTGGATTAGAAATTGCAATTTTTGCTACACAAACTTTCTTGGATAGACTATATTTATCAAGAAAATAGTGTTCTTTGTACTCTCTCACGAAGAATAAAGTATATCTTTGATTTTGAAATTAAGTTTCTTGTTGGTAGTTCTACCTGCAGAAGTTGCAATTAGTTATTCCACTTTGTTATTAGTGACAATACTTGGCTGATCATAGGATCATGGTAGTTCTACCTGCAGAAGTTGCAATTACCTATTTTGATTGTCCCCTTTATTACACATGCCTTTTGTTCTCTTATTGATTCTTCTTCGTCACAGGAAAAGAAACGACAAGCTGAAGAAAGAAACGATGTAGAAGGTCATTCAAATAAGAAAGAAGAGGCCACGGAAGAAAGAGTATTTTCCTTGAGGCTTTTAAACATGGAAGACATAAGATAGACAAAGAATCAGGTAATCTAATCATTATATTCTTAGTCCCTTGAGTATTTGTAAAACACAACGATGATGAACCACATCACAAAGATATTCTTGTTCTTATTTGATTGGACCGTACGAAGCACTTAGGTTTTTTTAGTTTTATTTTTGTCCTCATCTGATTTCATTGCTACCGCTTGCCCATCTTGGATTAGAAATTCCAATTTTTGCTAAGTAAACTTTCTTGGATAGACTATCTTTATATAGAAATTAGGGTTTCTTGTACTCTTTTATGAATAATACATTTTATCTTTGATTTTGAAATTGAGTTTCATGTTGGTAGTTCTACACAAAGAAGTTGTAATTAGTTATTTTACTTTGTTATTAGTGACAATATTTAACTGACTGTAGAATCATGAGAGAATCTCATAGAAGAACATAAGTTATTAAAAGAAGTAAGCTTCTAATCCCTATATTTGTCCAGACTTCTCTGTGGCCTGATTTTAGGGGAAAACCACATAAATTTCAAGAAAATAGTCTTGTGGAGCGAAAAGATAAACATCTTACCTCCACACAGAAATAAAAGAAATGGCAAAACATAAGAGTAAAAGTCAAGCTAGATTCTAACAGATATTCAAGGAGCTTTGTTGAAGATGAAAAATAGCTAAAATCCAAAGAGAAATTCCTATTAGTTATTTCGATGTCTGGTTTAAAATTTTGAGATGTTACAATGGAAATTATGAGAAAATCAATGACCTAGGTACCTAGGAAGAAATATTTGGTCATACATGAGTCTAGCTCCCAGTTGTTCATCTTAAACTTTACTTTTTTTATAATTATATTCTTTTATTATGCATAATTTTGATCTTTTATTGATTCTTCTTCCTCATAAGAAATAAAGTAGCAAACTGAAGAAAGGAAGAATGTAGAAGGTCATTCAAGTGAGAAAGAAGAAGCCATAGAAGAAACAGTAATTGATTTAAGGCCTCTAAACATGGAAGACACGAGACAGGAAAAGAATCAGGTAACCCAGTCCTTATATTGTCAGTCCATTATGAATTTGTAAAAGACAAGGATGCTGAACCATATCACAAAGCTATTCCTGTTATGATTTGATTGGACCACACAATTCACTTAGTTCTTTTTTTAGTTTTATTTTAATCCTCATATGATCTCATAGCTACTCTTTACCCATCTTGGATCAGAAATTAAAATTTTTGCTACACAAACTTTCTAGTATAGACTATTTTTCTAAAGAAAATAGGGTTCCTTGTACTCTCTCATGAACAGTATAGTATATCTTTGATTTTAAAATTAAGTTTCATGTATGTAGTTCTACACACAGAAGTTGCAATCAGCTAATCTTCTTTGTTATTAGTGACAATATTTGACTAATCGTAGGATCATGATAGAATCTCAAAGAAAAACAAAAGTTATGAAAAGAAGTGAGGTTTTAATCCTTACATTAGTGCAGACTACTCCGTGGCCTGATCTCAGGGTAAAAACCCCAAAGTTTCCAGAGAAAAGTCTTAAGGAACGACATGAGCAACTTCTTACCTCCACACACACATAAAAGAGATGGCCAAAATATGAGTCGAAGTCAAGCTGGGTTCCAACAGATATTCAAGAAGTTTAGTTATAGATTAATTATAGCTAAAATCCAAAAGGGAATTCTTTTTAGTTATTTCGATGACTAGTTTAAAAATTTGAGATGTTACAATGGCAATTATGAGCAAATCAATGACCTAGGTTCCTAGAAAGAAAGATTTGGTAATACATGCATCTAGATCCCAATTGTTCATCTTCAACTTTACTTTTTTTAATTATCTGCTTTTATTATGTATGATTTTTGTTCTCTTATTGATTCTTCTTCCTCTTGAAAAAAAAACGGCAAACTGAAGAAGTGAAGAATGCAAAAGCTTATTCAAATGAGAAAGAAGAAGCCATAAAAGAAAGAGTAATTGCTTTGAGGACTCTAAACATGGAAGATATGAGACAGGAAAAGAATCAGGTAACCCAGTCCTTATATTGTTAGTCCATCATGTATTTGTTGAACAAAAGGATGTTGAACCATTTAATAAAGATAATCCTGATGTCATTTGATTGGACCATACAAAGCACTTAGTTTTTTATTTAGTTTTATTATGGTCCTCATCTGATCTCATAGCTACTCTTTGCCCATCTTGGATCAGAAAGAGCAATTTTTGCTACACAAACTTTCTTGGATAGACTATCTTTATAAAGAAAATAGGGTTACTTGTACTCTATCATCAATAATACAGTATATCTTTGATTTTGAAATTAAGTTACATGTTGCTAGTTCTACACACAGAAGTAGCAATCATCTATTCTACTTTGTTATGATAATATTTGGTTGATTGTAGGATCAAGATAGAATCTTAAAGAAAAAAAAAAGTTATCAAAAGAAGTGAGGATCTAATCCCAATATTGGTCTAAACTGCTCCATGTCCTGGTCTCAGGGGATAAACCCTAAGGTTTCCAAAGAAAAGTCATAATGAACAACATGAGAAACCTTTTACCTCCACACACAGATAAAAGAGATGGCCAAAAACATGAGTGAATGTCAAGATGGGGTCCAACTGATATTCAAGGAGCTTAGTTGTGGATGAAAAATATATAAAACCCAAAAAGAAATTCCTTTCAGTTATTTTAATGTCTGGTTTAAAAATTTGAGATGTTACAATGGAAATTATGAGCAAATCAATGACCTAGACTCCTAAGAAGAAAGATTTTGTAATACATGCATTTAGCTCCCAATTGTTCTTCTTCAACTTTACCTTTTTGATTGTCTACTTTAATATGCATTCTTTTGGTTCTCTTATTAATTCTTCTTCCTCGTAGGAAAAGAAACGTCGAGCTGAGGAAGGGAAGGATACAGATGGTCATTCATATGACAAAGAAGAAGCAACAAAAGAAAGAGTAATTGCTTTGAGGCCTCTAAACATGGAAGACATGAGACAAACAAAGAATCAAATCACCTAGTCCTTATATTGTCAGTCCATTGAGCATTTGTAAAACATAAAGACACTGAACTACATCATGAAGATATTCCTATTCTCATTTTATTGGACCATACTAAGCACTTAGTTCTTTCTTTAGTTTTATTTTTGTCCTTATTTGATCTCGTAGCTACTCTTTTCCCATCTTGGATCAGAAATTGCAATTTTTTCTACACAAGATTTCTTGGATAAACTATCTTTATTTAGAAAATAGGTTTCCCTGTACTCTCTCATGAATAATACAATATATCTTTGATTTTGAAATTAAGTTTTATGTTGGTAGTTCTACCCACAAAAGTTGTAATCAACTATTCTACTTTGTTATTAGTGACAATATTTGGCTGATCATAGGACCATGATAGAATATCAAAGAAAAACAAAAGTTATGAAAAGAAGTGAGGTTCTAATCCCTGTATTAGTCTAGACTACTCCGTGGCCTTATTTCTTGGGAAAACCCCCAAAGTTTCTTGAGAAACTCTTATAGAGCGACAAGAGCAACCTATTACCTCCATACACAGATAAAAAAGATGGCCAAAAACATGAGTGAAAGTTAAGCTGGGATCCAAAAGATATTATAGGAGCTTAGTTATAGATGAAAAATTGCTAAAACTCAAAAATGAATTGATTTCAGTCATTTAGACGTCTATTTTAAAAATTTGAGATGTTAAAATGGTAATTATGAGCAAATCAATATCCTAAGTTCCTAGGATGAAAGATTTGGTAATATATGCATCTAGCTCCTAATTCTTCTTCTTCAACCTTATCTTTTTTGATTGTCTGCTTTATTACACATGTTTTTTTGTTCTCTTATTGATTCTTCTTCCTTATTGGATAAGAATTCAGGAGTTGAAGATCTTCTACATTTTCCTTTGGTAGAAGAGTTCTCAAAATCTTCTCTCTATTCTCAGCTGTAGGTAAACCAACCATAATTCTGCCCGACAGAAAACCAAATTTAAAAAATATATGTCATGATCACTCTGCCCAATAGAAAATCATAATTCTGCAACATTATTATAAATGGAAAAAGGTTGTGATATTTTTATAAATATTTCCATAATGTCAAACTATAAATAAGAACTATTGCACACAGTAATATATCTGTAAAACAAATTAATTTTTAATAAACCTTCAGAAGATGAGGCAAGACTTCCTAAGAAAGTCATTTGGGTGGGAAATATATCTCCAATGATAGAAGACTTCTTATCAATAAGGAAAAATGATAATTGTTCCACTAGTCTATTTGATTAAACTGATGCACAGTTTGTTTATGTTGTTCAATAAGATTTTGGTGGTATTGAAGTTGATGAGGACAACATTGATGGAACAAAGAACTATGGCGGTGCTGATTCAATAATCAATAATGTTATTTCTAGTTTGTTTGCACCCTCTTCTAGTTTGCCAACATCTCTTGATGTCAAAAATACTTAAGTTGAGAGATCTGTAAGTGTCTCAAATTGTAATTTACATGCTTCTTTGTTTAAACTAATTCACTATAATGTGTTTGTGATTTACAATAGTTACTTGGTGGTATTAATGTTGATATAGAAGACATGATTTCTGATGGTGATGGAACTAAAAAGTTTTTGAATATTGATTCAACAATTTGTAATGTTGAGACATCTGTAAGATCTATCTTTTTATTTTCTTTATTACCTTATGGTTGTTTTTTCTATCAATTTTAATTCTTTTTCTGTTTTTCAGCATGATGAACAAAAAAGTACTCATGTTTCTCCATTGAAAAGTAAAGGCTTTCCACTGAAAAAACGAACATACATTAGGATTAAAAAGGGCAGCAAATCAGCTATTAGTGATGTTTCTTACGAGTTGATTTCTAGGCCATCTTCTATGGATGTAGAAGTAAAGGATGCTATGCCGTAAAAATTGGTTAGACAGAAATTTGTAGGACAGTTAGCCAAATCTCCATATGTGATAGAAATTGACTCGGGTGCATCCCAATCTATTTTATCTCAAAAGCATCCTTTCATCTATGACATTGAACTATTTGAATACCTATATTTGGGCATTCATCGAGTATGGATTGAATAAGTTAAAGTGGTAGGTTTACTATCTTTAAGCTTTTCAATTTGTCATTTTTGTACTTATGGTAAAACATATATTCTTACTATATATATTTTTCATGTATTTTAAGTGCCAAAAATATATACATTAAAGGAAAAGATGTGTTGTCCAAATGTTTAATATTTGGCTTTTGTGTTGTAGATTCAAATAAGTGGTTTTATTCACTTGCAAATTGCGGTCGACCTTTGAATGAAACAGTATTATCCCTTGCTATTCTAATCTATATTTTTAATATGTGTCTATCTATTCTTCAACCTTATTGTGCTTTATATCATCTGTGATTATTCGTAATTAATGTGCTTTGGCTTGTTCTTTGTTTTGTTACTCCCTTTCTTCTAGTAAGTTGAATATGCTAACAATATTTCTTGTTGGTTGTTTGTAATGGTTACATTTATTATGGTTCTTGGGATAAAAATTTGAAATAATCTAATTTCTTTCTGGATAAAATATTGCTCCTCTAAGTATATAATACATCAAGAAAAATCTGAGTTAATTCATGTAACATCGTAGATCAATATGAGGTCATGAAATCACAATGCACTTAGATTTTTTTTTAATTTCTATTACTTTCCTTTTAATTTGCATTGATTGAAACTGATAACACTTTTCAATCTTGAGAATGATGCTTGTCGCAGTTCTAACTATTGCACAATGTGCAATTAGCTCGAGATGGGAGTTGTGAAGGTTTAAGTGTTCTAATTATTTGAGGGGTTTGATCATATGACTTTGGTTAATTCTTTATGTAATGAATATGTTGTAATGCTCTTATCAATGTTATTTTTATTTTGTCTCAGCATTTGGATACAATATTCTACTATACGAGTAAAAAGGCGAAATATGAACCTAATATTTCTGTGAAATTCACTACAACTGATTTTGTATTTAGAAACAAGATTGATGCTCTTTATCAAGATTTTGTGAAAAATTGGAAAGATTTTTCTTTCATCCCCAAGAAACATGAGTTTAGGAGTATATCAGAGGCTTCTATTGTGATGCAAACGTACCGTGGAACAAGGTTGACTATGTGTTATTTCCAATTTATGTTCCATGAGAAAAATCTAAACTTGGACACTGGATTTTGGGAGTTTTTGACTTTACTGATTGGTGCATATATGTATAAGACTCCAATCATACCAGGAACAGTAATAAAGTTATTCAAAAAGTGATGTTACCTTACCAAACACTGATACCGTATTTTCTGCAAAGGGTCAATTTCTATCTTGAGAAGCGCATTGACAAATCAGAAAATGATACTTTGCCGATAAATATGGCTGATGAGCTGCCACAACAAACTCAATGGTATCTTATTGCATTCATTTTTTAAATGTTCATTTCAATTTTTTTTCTATTTTTTCATATATTCACGTTATATATTTGTTTTGTATAACAGTGATTGTGGAACATTTGTTTGTGCCTTTGCTGGATATTTCATTCATGGTAGAGATATTCTAAAAGAGATTGACACTGATCATACTCGCATGAGGCGTGGAGCTTTGTTGTGGGATTATGGAAAGAGAAAACTACAAGTTGGTATAGAAAGCAACACTATAGAAAAAGTTAGCAGTTTATGTGTAAAGGAAAAGAGGAAGAGGACACACAAGGACTAGTAGTTTTGTTTTGTTTTTATGTAAAATCACTACACATCAGGGATTTTTAGTTATTTTTATAGGATTATGTAAAATTTAAGCTGTCTTTTGAAATTGAATAGGCTATTTTTGATGTGATAATGTAAAGTAAACAATGTAGAATCGTTGTTGATTCATTTGTTGGTATCCTTATATATTTATGTTTTATTAATCAAAAATTATTTTTTGCTTCTCTAAGTGGCAAGTCTTTCCCTTGAGGCATGATTTATTATCTTCCAAATTAGTAGACAATGTGGCAGGGCCAATTTATGCCCATGAGGTATAACTTGTTACTATGGGAGCTATCTTATCATTATTTATGTGCATCTGCTACCTGAGTGTTTTGATGATTGTGAGCTTTTCAATCACATGTGTTTTCAATTAAATGACATAAAATATGAAACAGTTTAGACCTTGTAATCTAAGGTTCATCTACTGTAATGCCCCAAAACGGGTCTCGAGACATCACACGATGCTCGAGACTATGAGTATCTTCAAGCTAACCTCGAAAGCCTTAAACTAAATTTGGGTACTCATAAATAAAGAAATATGAACATAATATGAATGCGGAAGTCTGTCTGATCTAAGATGAAATCATCTGAACATAATATCTGAAAATATTAGACTTGAAGTATGGTAAAGAAATACTAAAAATCTGAACTACATCTAGCAGTCTGACAAGCCTCTACTACTAATAAATAGAGAGCCACTAGGACAAGTCCCCAACTGACTCGAACTAGCTGAAAATAATGAATCATCTATACTAATAAGCTAAAAAAACTTAATAACTAGGCCCCAAAAACTATAAGTACTCACCAACTGTTGGCATGTATATGGAGATGCTTGAAATCACTCACGCTGCAAAAAATGAGCACTTGAACCTACATTATGAGACAATGTAGCACATAGACTTATATGTGGATCAGTCCTTCTGGATTATACTGAGTATATGGGGGAGAATGCATAAGTAAATCAATATCTCAATATTATTGTAAATTTTTAAAAGAATGTATGCTATGTAGATGACTCACATAAGCTGGAATATCTAAAAACTGAAAATCATAATCATAAATAGCAAAAAAAATTGCATAAATTTAGTGAGTCATAACATTTAGTTTCTAAAACTTCTACTAGTATTTTGTCCTTAAATCATATTGTCTAAGTGTAGAAGGACTCACTTCTATATCTGTAAACTGAAATCTGAAATGTCATAGCTAATGTCATATGTAAAGTAATATCAGAATAAAACTATGAGCCTTTACACTTAGTTTCTAAATATCGTTTTTTAGGTATTTTCTATTAGGGAGATTCTTCTAACCGACATACACTATGTGAGCTATCATAGTGTCTAATGTCTAGTTTCTTTATGGGAAAACTTACGTTGGAGAGGGTGTCATACACTAGCCAAGGAGTATAACCAAATCTAAATAATCACATCTGTATCTGTCATCCATATATAAATGAGAATAATATGATAATCTAAACCTATATTGGCTCGTTGTTCTTGGAAATGTGAACATGCCCAACTTGGTGCTAAATACTACTCCCTTTAATCCATATGTTCATTCTGTAGGAAATCAACTTTAAAACTAGTTTAATGGTTTATAATGAAAACCAACTGTATATCAGTTATTTAAAACAGTAACTGAGACTATAAAGTGGTTTCCATGGCTAAGCTAAGATCAAAAGATTAAATCTTTATCAAAATCTGAAAATAACTATTCATGGGATGTTTGTTTATAGCATAGTCATTCTTGAAATATCAACATTCAAACTAGGGCTTAATAACCTATGCATCAAATTCATGTCAAGTCATAATAAAGTTCATGCTTAATAATGAAAGCATTGAAATTCAATTCTAAATCTGAAAATTTATATCATATGCATGAAAATACGAAAATAGCCATGCAATTCATCATCTAAATCACTTGCAATCTCATAATCTTCAAATAACAATATTTGGGTATGGACCTTAAATTAAAATTCATGGGTAATCATACAAAACCATTTAACTTGTAATTAAAATTAGTTTTGGGTAAAAGGATGAAATAATTATCCTTGTTGAAAACCCCACATACCTTAATTGATGACTAGTTGAAGAAACTTGAACTTGAATTCCCATTTGCTCTTGTAAATTGATTCTTCGATATTCTTGAATTGGAAATCTTGAATTTTGGGTTATTTTGAAAAAAATGGTGTAATTTGGATTTCTTGGGGATTAAGATTTGGTGTTCTAGGCTTTCTTTGATAGGAAGTTGATGAAAAGTGAGCATAATAGGCTTAGAATAGGATTAATTATATGTTATTCATGATTTGGCACTTGAGGAAATGACTATGTTGCCCTTTGTGAAATTTTACTTGGAACTGGAAAATCCCAATTTGGCACACCACCGCGATGCGTTGCTATCGCGGTGACTTACTGGAAATCTAACAATTTCCATTTTGGGCTCTGGCGTGACGCGGGCTAATCGCGTTGCTACACTGGAAAAGGATGAGTGCCATTTTGCACTCCACTGCGATACTGTGCCTGTCCAATTGGGAATTTTGACACGATACATGCAAATCGCGTTTAGCTACTTGAAAGGGATGAACGAGAATTGGAACTTCTCTGCGATATGGGCTAATTGCGGTACTTCACTGGAAATCAGAAAACTGTGAATTTTCCCTTCACCGCGATGCGGTTCTTATCATAATGCTATACTTCTTTCACTAGAATCGTCATAACTTCTCAACCGAGTATTGGATTGAGGCAAAATTGGTATCGTTGGAAAGATGATTCAATTATCTATCATTTGGTGGGCCTAGAACTGGAAAATTACACATGAATCAAGAGTTATACATTATTAAAATTGTCCCTTGACACACTAGGAGCTAAACTAAGCTAGGAAAAGTATTGGGTATTGCAATATCTCCCCCCTTTGGAACATTCATCCTCGAATGAGACTAATTAAACTGAAGATACTGAGGGACTGAGACTATATGCTATCATGTATAACAGAAACAAACTACATGATTGAATCTAACTAACTTATACTGAGCAATTAAGCTAATATATGTGAGTGCATGAATTTACATGAAGATAACTATATAGCTGAATCTGAGACTGGAAAAAAACTGAATTAAGGAGGATTGTTACCCTCAATGGACTGATTTTGCTACAACACTTTTACTAGGGGAGCTTCTTTGTTCCTTAGTATACGAATCTGATGATCAAGAATCTCTACTGGAACTTCTTCGTATGAAAGGCTATTCTGAATATTTGTGCTTTCTAGAGGGACTACAGTAGATGAATCATCCATACACTTCTTCAATAAGGATACATGTAACACTGGATTGAACTGATGACAAGTTTGCGGGTAGCTCAAGATCATACGCTACCTTGCCCACAAGACTCAAAATCCTGTAGGGGCCTATGTATCGAGGACTAAGCTTCCTATTTTTTCCAAACCTCTTTGCCCCTTTCATGGGTGAAACCTTTAAATACACAAGATCATCTACTTCAAGCTCAAGATCTCTCCTTCTTACATCTACATAAGATTTCTGATGACTCTGAGTTGCCTTCAATCTCTCTCGAATCAATTGAACCTTCTAAATGGCCTTAAATACCATATCTGGCCCAATCAAAGTAGCTTCACCCACTTTAAACCAACCTACTGGTGATCTAAATCTTCACCCACAAAGAGCTTCTAATGGGGCCAACACAATACTTGAATAGTAACTATTATTGTAGGAAAAATCGATCAACAGTAGTGGTCATCCCAAGCACCTTTCAAATAAAAAAAGCATGCTATCAAGATATCCTCTAGAGTCTGAATGGTCCTCTCTACCTGACTATCTGTCTGCAGATGAAAAGCTAAACTTAGATGAACTTAGGTACCAAGACCCTTCTGAAAGGCTTTCCAAAACTAAGAGGTAAACTGAGTACCCCTATATGAAATGATGGACAAGGAAACTCCATGAAATCTAACCAACTCTCTGATATACAGCTTAGAATAATCTTCAATTTTGTAGGCCGTGTGAACTGGCAAGAAATAAGTTGATTTGGTCAGTCTATCTACAATAACCCAAATCGAATCATGTTGATGACGTGAATGGGGAATACCAAACTCTTGTAAAGTGCCACCATGTCTTTGGTGCTCTAAATTAACATGTTAACAAGTCGCACACTTGGCTAAAAAATATGTGATATATTTTTTCATACCGCTCCACCAATAGACCTTCTGTAAATCGCAGTATATTTTAGTGGCTCCTGGATGAATGGAATAACGTGTACCATGTGCTTCTGCCATAATCTACTGCCTCAAATCATCAACACATGGGACACATAATCTAATCTGGTATCTTAACACACCATCTCCCCCTTGGGAGAAAACCTCTACCTTTTAGTCTTTAACTGACCCCTTAAGTTTGACCAAACTAGTATCCTTACGCTGCTTCTTTTTCACTTCAAAAACTAGAGAAGATTTTGAACTACTCTAAACCCAATACTCCCTTCAGCTGAGTCAACCAACCTCATACTCAATCTAGCTAATCGGTGAACTTCTCGAACTAACTCTCTCTTATCATTCTCCACATGAGTAATACTACCCATAGACAATCTACAAAGGGCGTCTGCCACTACATTAGCTTTGGCCGAATGATACAACACACTCATATCATAGTCCTTCAACAATTATAACCACCTTCTTTGATGAAGATTTAACTCCCTCTAAGTAAATACATATTGTAAGCTTTTGTGATCAATAAACACATCAATATGCACCCCATAAAGATAGTACCTCCAGATCTTTAAGGCAAATAGAATAGCTAATAACTCAAAATCATGGTTCGGGTAGTTCTTCTCATGAGGCTTAAGATATCTAGAGGAATAGGTTATGACCTTACCCCTCTGCCTCAAAACACAACCCAGACCGATTCTAGAGGCATCGTAATATACAACAAATTCATCTGTACTATCAGGTAGTGCTAAAACTAGAGTTGAAGTGAGTCGAGTCTTCAACTCTAGAAAAATTTTCTCATAAGAATATGACCATTGAAACTTAACTTTCTTATGAGTTAATCTAGACATAGGGGATGCAATAGAAGAGAAAACCTCAACAAAATGTCTGTAATAGCCAGTTAAACACAAGAAACTTCTAATATTTGATGGAGATATAAGTCTAGGCTAGTTTTTTACTACTTCTATCTTTTGGGGATCAACTCTAATGCCCTCACTGGAAATAATATAACCGAGGAAAGCTACTGATCTTAGCTAAAATTCGCATTTGTTGAATTTGGCGAACAACTAGTGATCTCTAAGAGTTTGCAACATAATTCTAAGGTCGTCTGCATGATCATCACTACTAGAATAGACAAGAATATAATCGATAAAGACGATGATAAATATGTATAGATACTATTTGAAAACTCTGTTCATCAAGTCTATGAAGTCTGCTACGGCATTTATTAGCCTTAAGGACATGACTAGAAACTCGAAATGACCATAATGGATTCTGAAAGCTGTCTTTGGGATATCACATTCCCTTACTCTAAGCTGATGATAGCATGATCTAAGGTCTATCTTTGAGAAATAACTTGCACCTTAGAGTTGATTAAATAAGTCATCAATCCTAGGTAGAGGATATTTGTTTTTGACTGTGACTTTATTCAGCTGACGATAGTCAATGCACATTCGCAAAGAACTATCTTTCTTTTGCACGAATAGGATAGGAGTGCCTCATGAAGAGACACTAGGACTTATGAAACCTTTATGTAAAAAGTATTTAAGATGCTCTTTTAACTCTGTAAGCTCGGCTGGAGCCATATGATATGAATGAATGGAGATGGGATGAGTATCTGGGAGAAGATCAATACCGAATTCTAGTTCCCTGTTGGGAGGTACCCCTGACAAATCTTCAAAAAAAAAGAATTAGCAAACTCATTGACTACACGAACTAACTAAACTATTGGAGTCTCAGACCTAATGTCTTTGAATCAAACTATATGATAGATACACTCTTTTGAGATTAACTTGTTGGATTTAAGATAGGATATGAAATGACTCTTGGGAGACATTGAATTACCTTCCCACTCAAAGAATGGATCATCTAGAAACTTAAACTGCACCACTTGGGTGTGATAATATATGGTGCATAACAGGAATAGAGCTAATCCATACAGAGAATAAGGTCAAAGTCAACCATATCTAACACTATTAAATTTGCTAACGTGATTTTATGAAGGACAGTGATAGGACACTTTCTATAGACCTGTTTGGTAACAACTAACTCAACCACTGGGGTAGAAACAAAGAAGGGCTTAGGGATCCTTTTAGGACCTATTTCAAAATTTACTGCAACTAATAGGGTCATATAAGAGAAATTTGACCCAGGGTCTAACAACATATAAACATCAAGATGAAGACACGAAGCATACCAATAACAATATCTGGTGAACTCTCCTACTCTTGATGGTATAGTAAAGCATAAAACCAATTCTGATACTGATAGCCACCGGTACAAGATAATGTACCCTAAAGAAGGACTGGGCGACCTAGAGGAGCTGGTGCGCTAGTTGCCTATCCCTGGGGATGAACATCCCTATTTCCCTACTTAACATGAGGACACTCTTTGATTCTATGTCCCAACTTACCAAAACCATAACAACCTTTTTGTTCTAACAAGCACCCACTAAGATGATTCTTACTACACAACACATGGAAGATAACTAGGCTTTTCACTCACACTTCTTAGATTTCGACATAGAATTCTAACCTTACTTCTCCTGTCTAGCTTTGAGGGTGGGAGAACTGGATAAAGATGGTGCTGTTATAGATGAACGATTCTAAAATTCCAAATGATTTCCCCCTCCAAACTTTGTTTGGCTATAGTCAAACTGCCTGGTTCTTTTTTTTTTATTTCCCTTCTTTCTTCTCTTCACCTTTTTTCCTCAATATATTGATTATGAATCATCAATCTAACAAGATCTATGTACCCAATAAGCATGGTAGTACTACATTTCTTTACTACAAAACTAGATACTCCAGTAACAAACTTACTTAGACTTTCCCTAGGATCAACCATCATATCAAGGGCAGACTTAGACAACTGATTAAACTTAAGGCAGTACTCCTTCACTATCATAGAGCCTTGTATCAGGTTCACAAACTCCTCTACCATAACTTTTCTTTTCTCACGCTGAAAGAACTTGTCTAGAAATGCATCCTAAAATACCTACCAACTTATAGAAGCTTCATTCTCACCTCTACCATTCTTCGACATAACCACCTAATCATATGCTACATCTTTCAATCTATAGTATGCCAACTCTAGATTCTCCTCCTCTGAAACATGCATAATCTAGGTGATCTTTTTCACCTCGTCTAAGTAAAGTTATGGGTCTTCACCTTCTTTTGACCCAAAGAACTCAGGAGGATTCATTATCATGAAGTCATGAATTTTGGCTGCTGCTAAATCCCTATTCTGCTGAAGGAGGACTACCGCCTGATGGTTGCGTTGAACATTAGCAGTCACAGCCTGGGCCAATGCCTGAAAAGTAGCCTAAAATTTAGCATGAGATACATTCTCATTAAGAGGGTCAGCAGGCTGCGGTGGCTGGTTATTATTTTTGTAGGCATTAGCTCGGCGATGAGGCATATTGAATTGTCATGTAAGAGCATGAGTTAAAAGAAGATAGAGATACTGTAAGCACTATATATCATGAAATAAAAAGATAATTTCCTAAAATATCTCATAGCCTCTTGCTCATAAATGTGGTGCGCTTCACTTCCATGATCAAGATCATACGTAACGCAGCTTGTCTGCTCCCTAGGACTCTTATAATGTTAGGCTCTAATACTAAGTTTGTAACGCCTAGAAAATGGGTCCTGAGATATCACATAGTGCTCGTGACTACGAGTAGTCTCAAGCTAACCCTGAAAGAATTCTACTAAATCTGGGTACTCATAAATAGATAAATATGAACATAATATGAATATGGAAGTCTGTCTGATCTAAGATGAAATCATCTGAACATAATATCTGAAAATATTAGACTTAAAGTTTGGTAAAGAAATATTGAAAATCTGAACTACAACTAGTAGTCTGACAAGCCTCTATTACTAACAACTAGAGAGCCACTGGGACAAGTCCACAACTAACTCGAACTGGCTGAAAATAATGAATCATCTATACTAATAAGCTAGAAAAAAAATGAATAACTGGGTCCCCGAACTATGAGGACTCACAACCTATTAGGATGTAGATATAGATGCTCGAAATCACTCACACTACAGAAACTGACCACCTGAATCTACATTATGAGATAATGTAGCACATAGACGTATATGTGGATTAGTACTTCTATATTATACTTAGTATATGGGGTTAAATGCACAAGTAAATCAATATCTTAATATTATTATAAATTTTAAAAAGAATGCATGTTATGGAGATGACTCACATAAGCTGGAATATCTGAAAACTCAAAATCATAATCCTGAATAGAAAAATATGCTGTATAAATTTTGTGAGTCATAACATTTAGTTGGTAAAAGTTGTACTGGCATTCGGTCTTCAAATTATGTTGTCTAAGTGTAAAAGGAGTCACTTCTATCTCTATAAATTGAAATTTGAAATCTCATATGTAAAGCAATAGCTGAATAAAACTGTGAGCCTTTACACTTAGGTTTTAAAAGCCATTCTGTAGGTCTTTGCTATTAGGGAGGTTCTTCTAACCGACATACACTAGATGAGCTATCAAAATGTCCAATGTCTAGTTCTCTTATGGAAAAACCTCACGTTGGGGAGAGGTGTCATACTCTTACAAAGGAATATAACCTAAAAGTGATCATATCTGTATCTGTCATCCATATAGAAATGGAAATAATCTGATATTCTGAACCTATGTTGGCTCGTGGTTCTGGGGCAAGTGAACATACCCAACTCGGTGTTAGCTACTACTCCCTTTAATATGTATGCTCATTTTGTAGGAAATCTACTTTAAAACTAGTATAATAGTTTATAATAAAAACCAGCTTTATATCTGTTATTTAAATTTATAACTGAGACTATAAAGTGGATTCCATGGCTAAGCTAAGATCAAAAGATTAAATCCTTATCAAAATTTGAAAATGATTGTTCATGAGATGCTTAAAGCATAGTCATTCTTGAAATATCAACATTCAACTAGGGCTTACTAACCCATGCATCAAATTCATGTCAAATCATAATAAAGTTCATGCTTGATAAAGAAAGCATTAAAATTCAATTCTAAATCTAGAAATTTATATCATACGCATGAAAATACAAAAATAACGATATAATTCATCATCTAAATCACTTAAAATCTCATAATCTTCAACTAGCAATATTTAGGTATGAACCCTAAATTGAAATTCATGCGTAATCATACAAAATTATTTAACTTGTATTTAAAACTAGTTTTAAGCACAATGATGAAAGAATTATACTTGTTGAAAACCCCAAATACCTTAATTGATGTATAGATGAAGCAAATTGAACTTGAATTCCTATTTGCTCTCTTATAGATTGATTCTTGAATATTCTTGAATTTTGGGTTATCTTGACAAAAGAATGGTGGAATTTTGATTTCTTGGGGATTAAGATTTGGTTTTCTAGGTTTTCTTTGACAGGAAGTTGATGAAAAGTTAGCATATTAGGCTTAGAATAGGATTAATTATTTGTTATTCATGATTTGGGGCTTGGGGAAATAACTAGGTTGCCCTTATAAAATTTTACTTGGAATTGGATAAGCCCTATTTGGCGCACCACCGCGATGTGCCGCTATCGCGGTGGCTCACTGGAAATTGAACAATTGTAATTTTGGGATCTGGAAAGATGAGGGCTAATCATATTGCTTCACTGGAAATGGACTAATTCCATTTTACGCTCCACCGCGATGTGGTGCCTATCCAATTAGGAATTTTAACGCGGTACATGCAAATCACATTGAGCTACTGAAAAGGGATGAACGAGAACTGAAACTTCTCCACAACGCAGGATAATCGTGGTACTTCACTAGAAATAGGACAATTGCAAATTTGTCCTTCACTGCGATGTAGTGCTTATCGCGATTCTATACTACTTTCACTAAAATTGCCATAACTTCTCAACCGAGTATCAGATTGAGGCAAAATTGGTATCATTGAAAAGCTAATTCAATTATATTCCATTTAGTGGGCCTAGAACTGGAAAATTACACATATATCAAAAGTTATACATTTTTTAATTTATCCCTTGACACACTTGGGGCTAAATTGAGCTAGGAAAATTACGCGGTATTACATCTACTCCTCCTCGATAGTTTGTTCTCCACTTTTATTTATTTTGTTAGTTACTTGGTTTGTTAATTGGTATCATATTTCTTTATACTCACAACTGAATACTCTCCTATGCTTTTCTTATGATAATTTTCAATCTTTATTGCTTTTGTTCTTAGCTTTTAGTATTTTAGTTTTTAGTCTTGAAGATTGATTCTCATATGGTTGTAAGATTGTAATATTCTTATAAACATATTTTGTATGGTAAGGGAAGAATGTTATTTGAAAAATTATGGTTTGAACCACCATTACAACATAATTACCATTAATATTTAGCTCTTGGTTAGTTGGAACTCGAAAAGGCCAACTAATTCATCTAATTTTCATTCTTAGGTTTCCTTCAAGAAAACCTTGAACTGATTACTCATTCTCCTCTCTACAGTTATGGTAATAGCCTCTTGGGCAAGAGTTATAGATTATTAACCAAATCATTAAAGATTAAGGCAGTGTCGACTCTTAACCATATTGTTTCTTTGATGTCTAAGTCTTGCCTCTAGGGAAAGAATTATAGATCATTTGCCAAATCATTATAGACTAAGCTAGTCTTAACACTTTCCCATGGGGCATAACTTATTCCTTTGGGGTCTAAAAATCTTTTCTTTTGGGCACGACTTATAGATTATATATTAAATCATTACACACTAATCTAGTATCAACGCTTGGACATGGGGCATAACTTGTTCATTTGTTGTATTAAGTTTTTTCTCTAGCACAAGAGCTGCAGATAATCTGCCAAATCATTACACACTATGGTAGTGTCAACTCTTTCCCATAGGGCATAACTTTATCCTCTGGGGCTTAAGCCTTGCCTCTAGGGTAAGTGTTACAGATCATCTGCCAAATCATTGTAGAGTAAGATAGTGTCAACTCTTTCATATGGGGCATAACTTGTTCTGCATCTTGCCTTTAAGTTAAAGCTTAAAGTGTATACCATGGAATTATTTACATTACACATCTTGGGGTACGATCCTTCCCCAAATCCGGTTAATAGATATATTTTTACAAATCAATATATAAAAAAATTTAACATGCAGTAACTTTCATAAACAATCAATAAAAAGGTATTAAGTTAAATACTTCACCACAAGTTAAAACTTTTAATAAATAAGAAGACATTCGTGCAACGTGTTTTGTTGAAAGTCAAAAGTAGTTGTTACTAACTAAAATAGGGGATAGAATAATCTAGTTATAAATGCTATTGTGATCCAACTTATCTAATAAAAATTAAAACTAATTATGTTTTTTTATTTTTATTTTTGTATCTTCTTATATATGGATGAAAGATCGGAGTGTAGTGACAATTTGATCTACTGTGCCCACTTCTTTTGCATTTCGAACATCTGTAATTGTTTCTTGAAGATTTTTTCGGCAAGGATATCTTATTATTTGTCTTCTCCCTAGAAAAACTTTCATATCTAAGGGTTATGTGATTAGATCCTTTATACTATCTGGAACAATCCATGATGTTGTGATTCCAACTAGTAGGATTTCCCCATAGTATGTTTGTATCTAAGATTGTCTTGAGAACCAATGAGAATAACAACTAGACTTGTTCATATTTCTACTGTTTATCACTACAATTGCATGGGTGCATGGTATCTCATTTGTTTGAAATTCCAATCATTGACAAGTCCTATTCTTCAAGTCTATAATATATTCAATTCTTTTTTCTCTAACAATAATTCTTGTTGCATCAATAGGGTCAACCTGTAAATAAAATGATAAATAAATAACAACTTATATTTGTTGTAATCTTGAAATTTATGCCCATGAAAGCTCAAGAACAAAAATAAGCCACAATGAAATCACAGATATGAACACATCACTTTATAGTGATTTAGTATAAAAGAGACTAATTAATAGTTTAGTTTAACTTGGAAACATAAATTATCCAATGACATTTTCTACAGTTAATTCACAGAATTTGGGTTCCCATTATTAAATCACTTCTATATAAAAAAAGTCATATAGACATCCATACGTAAGTAAATACACTGATTTTGTTGTTTCTCTTCCTATTACCAAAATACAAGTTCTGCCAAACCTTTAGTATTCTTTCAATTACATATATTGAGAGGCAAATTAGTTGCCACTACTATTTCCTCCTGATCTTCGCTAACAAAAAACCTTACTACTCAACAGGTAGTAAAATGTGGACTTAAAAAGTCTTAGCAATAGAAGAATACACCAATTTAAATCTATATTCCATGTGTATAAACAAACAATTCAAATCAACAAATAGTAGTTCTTTTCCTGGAATATTTAAAGATAGAAATGTTTCTTTTTAAGATGAATAGTTTCTGTAGAAATTATTTACTTTCAATTTCAAGGCAGCTTTAATCTTGTCAGTCACCTCCACTTTTGCCCAATGTGTGATGTCATAAAACATGCCTTGCGCATTTATTTTTCTTTTCTAAAACCAGCTTTGTAAATTGTTCTGAATGTAATCAATCAGTCCCATTATTGGCAGTTGCCTTGATTTTCTTAGTACCTCATTCATTGACTCTACGTTATTAGTCGTGAGCGCATTGTACCTTTTATTGGTATGAAATGAACATGCCTATCTTTCTGTTTGTTGTTCTTTCAAGTAGTCTGCAGTAATGTGTAGTCTGCAGTAACTTTGTCAACTTTTTCTATCTCATCATAAACTTATCAAATTCAGTGCGTTTGTATGTTGTTGCTTCATTGTAGAAGAGTGACAGAACTACATCTGAGAAGTATCTTTTTCTTAAATTTTTCTCTATGTGATTAATGCATATCCCGTGCTGACACTCATGATAGAAATTTGCAACTTTCTTTGAAATGGCTGGGTGGTGATCTGATAGAATAAATAATTATTCATGTACCCTAATTGCATTTCTTAACTGATTGAAGAACCAGTTATAAGACTCATTATTTTTTGAGTCTGCATTTCAAAAATCCAAAGGAAATATGTTGTTGTTTTCATCCTTTTACACTGCTATCATGAGGACACCATAATATTTCACTTCAAAAATGTTGCATCTAGCATTATTATCGATCTACAGTTGGTCCATCCGATGATTGAAGAACCATAAGAAAAAAATGCATACTGAAACCTAAGTTGAGAAGATGAATATTAGTAACATTTTATTTTTGATGTTTATAATTAGTATAATAATTTTCTAAACTAAGTCTTGCCCATGAGGCAAGAGTTTCATATATGTTAATAACCTAAGGAGTTCTATTAAAACATAACCTTTTTCCTGTCGGGTAAAAGTTTTCAATTTCAACAATATAGCATGTGTACCCATTCTCATAATCCCTCTTGATCTTTTTGTACGTGCTCGGGTTATTTTCTTTCCTCATATAAAGATACGATAACAACTTGTTGTAGTTCTCTTCAGGTGTTCCTCTTGTCACCGTATAGGAATCTTGTATTGCTCTCCATCCTTTATTGTAGGATATGATTATTTCATATTTCCTTATTATTTCATCCACCACAAAGTTTGGTGTGATTACAGTACTAGAGTCATACACAAACTCTAGTATGCAATCATATATGACCTTTGATGTCGCATTTCTATAGTCGTACGTTATGAAATCAACCAAGCAACTGTGATCCTTTTCATATGTAGCAACCTGAAAGAGAAAAAAATTAGCAATCTTTTAGGCATGAAATCTCCACACGCAGTTGTCATCTAAACATATCAATAAATATTTTATTGTCCTTGATTTGATAACCTTAAACTAAATGTTGTGTGTAATTGCAATATTTGATATCCAGTTCACCATATTTTATTTGTCAAAGAAAATCGACATGACATTTACCTCATTTAGAGAGGCATTGTATCTCAGGAAACTAGTTTTGATAATTATTTTTTTTTGTGTACCCTCTTAATCTAGGATGGTTTCCTTATTTCTTCAGCTATTTCAATTTCTAACATTGGTTCAATAACTATTAGCTTATTATTTCTGTCAATACTTTCAATTGATTTCTTTATATTATATTGCTCTATACTTATTTCTTTTTTATCCACTGCGAGCACAAACCTAATGAAAAATGAAACAACAAAATCTTTGTAACAGTATAATTTAGAATATATATATCTTTAATAAGTAAAATTATTAAAGAGTAAGTTAGTGTTAACTATTGTCCATGTACCATAACATGTTCCTTTGGTTTCTAAGTCTTGGCTCTAGGGCAAGAGCTATATATCATCTGCCAAATCATTACAGACTAAGACAGTGTCAACTCTTGCCCATAGGGCATAACTTACTCTTTTCTAACCTAAAAGTTTTTCCTCTTAGTTAAGAGTTATAGATTATCTATCAAATCATTAAAGACTAAGGCAGTGTCAACTCTTGACCATGCACTTGTTCTATTGGGGTCTAAGTCTTGCCTCTAGGGAAAGAGTTATATATCATCTGCCAAATCATTATAGACTATGCTAATGTCAAATCTTTCCCGTGGGGCACAACTTGTTATTTTGTGATCTAAAAGATGTATTTATAAGCTAACAAATAGTTAAGCTAAACTAAGGCAGTGTCAACTCTTGACCATGGGATAAGATTTATAGATCATTTACTATATCAATAAAAACTAAGGTAGTGTCAAATCTTGCCTATGCACTTGTTCAGTTGGGATCTAAGTCTTGCCTCTAGGGAAAGAGTTATAGATCATCTTCCAAATCATTACAGACAACGCTAGTGTCAAATGTTGTCCATGGGGCACAAATTGTTCTTTTGAGATCTAAAAGACGTATTTATAAGCTAAAAAATAGTTAATCTAAAAACTAAGGCAGTGTCAACTCTTGACAAAGGGTAAGAGTTATAGATTATTTACTAAATCATTAAAGACTAAGGCAGTGCCAACTCTTTCCTATGGACTTGTTCCTTTGGTGTCTAATTTTTGCCTCTAGGACAAGAGTAATAGATCATCTTCTAAATTATTACACATTACACTAGTGTCAAATCTTGTCTATGGGGCACAACTTGTTCTTTTGGGTCTAAAAGTTTTTCCTCTTTTGAAATAGTTATAGATCATCTACTGTATCATTAAAGACTAAGGTAGTGTCAACTATTGACCATGAAGTACAACTTGTTCCTTTGGTCTCTAGGTCTTTCCTCTAGGGCAAAAGTTATAGATCATCTGACTGCGCCAGTGTTAAATCTTTCCCATTGGGCATAAGTTATTCTTTTGGGGTCTAAAAGTATTGTCCCTTGGAAAATAGTTATTGATTTTCTATTAAATCATTGAATACTAAGTTAGTGTCAAGTCTTGACCATGAAGGATAACTTGTTCATTTAGTGTCTAAATCTTTCCTCTAGGGCAGGAGTTTTAGACCATCTGTCAAATCATTATAAGACTGCAGTGTTAAATCTTACCCATGGGTCATAAGTTCTTTTATGATCTAAAAGTTTTACCTCTTGGGCAAGAGTTATAGATCATCTACCAAATTATTACAGACTAATCTAGTGTTAACGCATGTTCATGGGGCATAACTTATTCGTTTGGTGGATTAAATTTTACTTTTCAGGCAAGAGTTTTATATCATCTTCTACATCGTTATAGACCAGGTTAGTGTCAATAAGCTAAATTTAATGCAACGAATCAATAAGCTAAAATTTGCTGCAAATTAAATATGTTCTCCAACAATGCATAAGTTTGGTGCAAATTAAATTTGAATTTTGTTTACACAAATGAGGTAAAATTCACCCAACCACCCTAAAAATTAAATCAATATGCTAATTATATAATGATCTAAAATTTACTGCAACTATAGCAAAAAATTAGAGAATTTGGATGATGAAGTTCTTACCATCTATGGCTGATTGGAAGAAACTTACGGCTGGAAATTTAAAGATGGCTCGACTTTTTTGCTTTAGAAGAAAACATATTGAAAGTTGAAAAAGAGGTGAATATAGTGTGCCAAGGGTAATTTCATCCAAAAAAGTATTACTTAATAGCTAAAGGCTATTTTTAATAAGCTTTTTTATTTAGGGCTAAATTTAAGAGTGACACAAATTTGGGTCTATTCCTGAATTTTACCCCTAATATCAGTATATACTATTATTTACGGTAATATTTTTGTTTTTAATATTACTTTAATGAATTCATTATTAATAAATACACTACTATGTTTTTGCATAAACATTTTTTGCATTATCAATCCTTTCATAACCGGCCTCCAACCCAATTGACCCTTAAGTGGTTGAATCACGAAGCAATCTTTATATGTCAAATCACATGATTTGATTGCACGTTTTCAAGTCAACCAATACCTAATGCCAGTAATATCTCTCATCTGTATGATATATCTATAATCTCATGATTTAACAATTTATCATTAAAATGTTACAGTTGAATTTATATTGTGAGGTAAAAAATAAGCCTATTAAATCTAACTCTATTTATGTTTGTTTATTAATGAATTAATTGTTTATATAATGAACAAAAATACATTAAAAATAAAAAAAGTGATAAATAGTTTGATGAGATGAGATCTCGAACGATATCCTTCGATTGTTAGGTCGATTCCTTCTAAAACAGCTAGAATGAGCAAGTAAGTAAAGAGAGAAAGTAATGTGTAAATTACAAACTAAGAGCGTATTGCATTTCTTAAGGTGTGATTCTAGATAATTTACAGGTGAAGAGAATTTCCTATTATAGGGTGCATTGGATGACTAGTAATCTTTTGTAAAATATTTCTAAAGTACTGTAGCTAAAAGCGTGTTGCCAAATGTTCAATCTGTTATAGATACTATCCATTATTCCTTGTTCAGGTCAGATAAATACATTGTTTATTCGCGCACCTAACAATGCTGACACCTTTTTCGCATGTCCCATTTCTCTATACATCATCCTTGTCCTTCTACGAAAGTGTCTTCTTCGTATGATGCCTTTCCTGAGATGCGCTTAAGTGGGAGTTCCATGGAAAGTGTCATATCCTTGACTCGCTATGCATTACTTATTCGCGAGAGGCCTCTTCACCCCACTTAATAACGTTGAGGGTCTTTCCCTAATACATAGTTATAGATAAATTAAATTTTTAACAATTGTTTATTATATGGATAAAAATGGCACAATTCAATAAATTAAAGGTTATAATTTTCCCGTAATCATTTTAATTTGTTTGTATTAGTTTAATTTTAACTTTCATTATGACATTTTTAAAATGACCAAGATAAAATAATACTCTAGTATATTCTACATATTTTTAGTTTAAGATCATAAGAATCAAAAGTATTTCTCACTTTCTTAAACACCTATATCAAGTTAAAACAAACAAACAATTTAAAATGGAGGTAAGATATGTTCTAGTGAACATCACCTAGAAGTAATATTATACTGTCTTCGTTTAGATAAGAATGACCTATTTTGATTTGACACAAATTTTAAGAAAATAAAAAAGACTTTTGAATTTTATGGTCTTAAATTAAGTTATGTCAAATCTATCACAATGTTCTTTGATCTTGTAGTTTCAAGTATGCCACGTGACAAGTTGAATTTAAAGTATTGTCAAAAAAATTAACTCATTCTTATGTTATAAATATATTAAAAAGAAAAATAATTCCTTTTTTTAAGTTTAATTTGGGTTTTTATTAATAAAAATCAGTCTAATACATGTAGGGCAAAGCCATTACAAAACCATACATAAACTAGCCTAAATTAAAAATGACCCAAATAAATACCAAATGGACCAGTCCAACCTCTTGACTCGATCCTACATACTTAAAAAGGAGTAGGGTTTTCAAATCCATCAGTTGAGTTGAGATTCCCTTTCCTACACATCCTTCACCATGTTCCTCTTCACTAATTTACAATTCTTTCTTCTTCAGCTGTGGGTAATAAATACTGTACCTTTGTTGAACCAAATTGATAATTCCAGCTTGCATGAGTGAGTTCTCTTCTTTTATACTGATGTTCACCAGCTGACCGAGCTCCTGAATTAATTCTTTCTTTGCTTCTATTCTAGGTGAAATCTTCAGTATGTTCCTATGGTTTTTTGGTGCTAACATGCTGGGTCTCATCTTTTACCCTTGATTCCTACTTCTTGTAAGTATTCTTTCTTTTTAAACTTGCTCTTTGATCTATATGTTAAAGTTAATCCTTTTCTTCTTCTTTATATATAGCTATAGCTGGGATGGAGATAATGGGATGCTTGGGCCCGTTGATAGTTGAAGAGGACCAAGGAGCTTAGTCGGTTGAATCTGATCTTGCTTTGTGACTCCATACTTACTGAATATCCTTTTTTGTTAGCTAGTGTAAATAGGCACAATAGCATTTCACCTTTTTGTTAAACCTCCCTACTTGTAAATATGGTGAATATGAAAAAAATTGATGTAGCCTTTGAAGTCCTATTAGCCTTTTGCTAAACTTAGTCTCAGATAGGGACATTGTTGCTTGTCACTATTTAGTATCTTTCTACCTACTCTTGGTAGTTAGTTAAATGCTATAAATATGAACTGTTCATTCTCAAATGTTAAGTTAGCTAAGTAAGCTGCAAGTTGGTTGCCTTCCTTGAAAATGTGAACTATTGTACTTGCTTGTATTGTAACAACTTCTTTACCCTTTTTACTATTTCTGCAAATTTCCGTGGAATTTCCCATTCTTAATTGAAGAATTTCTGAATTGCTAGTGAATCTGTCTGAATAATGATCTTTTCTTGTCCTGACAGACTGCAATGATATACTGGTTGCATTAGGGCTTCAGTTTCTTCTACCATGTTTTCTGTATCTTCCATTGTTGCTCCTTCGCATAAATTAGATCCCCCTTTACATCCCTTAAGAAAAAGGCCAATAAGTTGTTTCCTGGATTTCTTTTTGATGCACCATCTATTTTATATTTACACCAGCCCTGCTATGGTAGTTCCCATAAAACAATCTTAGCTGTTACTCTAGGTTTTAGCTGACTTAGCTGCTGCAATATAGTTTGCCACTCTGTGGTAAATTCCAAAGCTGGTTTCCTCACCTTCAGTAGGATCTTTAAATGTATTGTGACATTGAATATTAATTTACGCATACTGATATCCTTGCCCTCATCCTTCTTAATATTTCTCCTCTTCCATAGTTCCCACATAATAATTGTTGGTATTGCTTTGAAGTAGGGTTTCTCCTTTTTTTAACATGAGCATTCCACCATACATAGATTGTCTCTATTAGGCTCCTTCCTTGTATGTTTATTCCCTCAAAAGATAAAAAGTAATACCATGTCCTATTAGCTTAAAATGATCTTAATAGCACATGTACTATGGTTTCTTATGCTGGATTTTGACAATACCAACACTTTGAAGGACCATGTGTCCCTCATCTTCTAACTGTGTCATCTACAGAAATTCGTCCCTTCTATATTCTCCACATAAAAAATATAATTTTGAAACGAATCCTTTTTATCTATAACTGCTTATAAAAGTCATTATCTTCCACTCTTTGCCTCACATAGTGACATGCAGACTTAATTGTGATGTTTCCTCTTACCTCTAAGCTCCAAATTAGCTTATATAATTGGTTTATCTCCCCTATCCTTACTTTGGTCGGAACATTAGTCATAATCTCATCAACATAAAGTTTCTTAAAATTATCCTCATTCTAGCCCCCATCAGTCATTAAGTCCCTCACCTTCTGAAACTTTTCATCACATTCATAACTTTCCTCAATAATAGAATATAGATCACCCATTTCACTCGAGTTATCATACCATAAATTAGTATCCCCTCGTCTAAATTTCTAGAAAATAAGATAATCTATCAGGTCTCGTACTTGCAATATTTTCTTCCAAACTTGAGAGCCACATGCTACCTTCCACATGACCTCCTTAGGATGGTACTTCCTACAATACTTGTTAAACATAGTCACTCTAAATAGTATTTTGTGTTCTAAAATTCCACCATAACTTGCAAAAGAGGGTTGTTAACACATATTGTAACCTTCTGAAACCCAATCAATCTTCTTCTTCTGGTAGACACATAGATGGCCAAGAGATGCAATATCTTCCTCTTTCTCCTATAGCACTACTCCAAAAGAATTTTGTAATTGTCTTCTGAATAGTATTAATTACATTCTTAGGAGGATTCATCACTGATAAATAGTGTATTGGTATGCTTTGTATGATATGTTTAATAAGGATTGCCCTACCACCATATGACAGGAACTTCCCTTTCCAGGCTTGTAACTTGGAACTAATTTTATTCGTGATATATTAATAATAAAATTTCTATTTTCTCATGTAGAATATAGGACATACGAAGTAGTTGAATGAAAATTGTTTCCTCAAAATACCTGTTGCAATTTCTACCATCACTGCTACTCTATTAGAAATACTATGATATAAGTAAATGGTATTTTTTCCTATATTAATCTTCTTCCCTAAAACCTTTTCATATTTTTCCAATATGCTTATCACCAGCTATAATGTACCTAGTTCTACCTGACAAAGAATAATCATGTCATCTGCAAAAGTCAGATGATTGATATTAGGACTTTCTATAGGCATCCCAAATAGTCTAAACTCCTTTTTAAGCATGAGCTTCTTCAAACTTCTTGATAGTACCTCAACAACAATGATAAAGAGTGTAAGTGACAAGGGGTCACCATGTTTAAGACCTATAGTTGATTTGAAGAAACCTTTTAGTTGTCTAATTAATAGAATGGAGTACCAGTTGTTTACTAGTAGCCTGAATAACATATCAATCAGTTGTTCACAAAAACCTATTCTCCTCAGTACCTTGGGCGTAAACAACTATTCAACCCTACCATATTTCTTTATTATATCAAACTTTATCACCATGTTTGGTGCTTTACCCTTCTTCTATATCTCAGATACTATCTCTTGGACCACCAAAATATTTTCAACTGTACTCCTTCCTTGTACAAAATCGGCTTGTTCTTCAGATACTATTTGAGGAAGAATACCCTTAATCCTTTCATGAATAGTTCTTGAAAAGATTTTATTCACAAAATTACTAAGAGATATTGGTATTAGATCTGAAAATGTATTTACCATTAGCTTCTTTGGCAATAATACCAAGTTGGTATGAGTGATAAGTCTTGGGAGCTTATAACCACAGAAAAAGCTATTACCATTTGGTGGATATCATGTGAAACAATAGTCCATCCATCTTGAAAAAAGGCTCATATCATGCTATTAGGTCCACCTGTACTATTCCCATTTAAACCAATTACCATATTATGTATTTCTTCCAATGTTGGTATTCTCTTCAATTCTCCATTCTAAGAGTCTGTGACCAACTGTGGTAGCTCATCCAACATTGAAAAACCTTCTGTGTTCTCCTTCTTCTGAAATTGTTTCTAAAAAAGACTTCTGTTGCTTCAGCTGTATCCTCTTGTTTTTCTAACCAATTATCATCTGTATTTTATATCCTTTATATCTTTAACCTGTCCCTTCTTCCTTTGACTATAGTATAAAATAATTTAGTATTCTTCTCCCCATATTTAAACCATTCAAAACCAGCCTTCTGCCTCTAATATCTCCTCCTCTTTTTTCAGCTGAGTTGTTAATTCTGCCTGTGTTTGTGATAGCTTAGCTCTATTAGTACTTTATGGCTCCTTCTTAAATTTCTGTTCTCTTACCTTAATTACCTCCTCTAAAGTATCAATCACTTGGAATATATTTCCAGAGGTTTGCTTACTCTATTTAGTATGTGCTGCCTTTGTTTTCTTTAGTTTTTGGTGAAATTTGATAAAGGGGTTTCCTTCACATTCAGTATTCCAGCTCTATTTAATAACATCTGGGCATGACTTTTTCTTCAACTAAAAATTAAGAAATCTAAAAGGTCTGATCAGCTACTCACTTGCTTGACTAAAGTGCAACAACATTGGGGCATGGTTAGATCCACCCATTACTATATTTTCTAGTTCCATGACTGGAAACAAATCCTGTATTTTATCATTAAACAAAACCCTATCTAGCCTTTTGAAAATGCAATCCTCATCAATCCTACCATTCCACCATGTAAATTTGCTTTCTTTGAAAGCACATTCCTCCAGGTTACACATGTTAATACAATTATTAAAATCATCAGTCTCATCCACTGTGACTTGCAATCCACCAAGTTTTTATTCTTCATTTCAAATTACATTAAAGTCACTCTCACTATCTAGGAAAGTTGTATATTATTTGCAAGTTCCCCCAGTGAGTCGCACAAACTTAGCCTTTTATTTTGACTGTATTTTACATATACTAAAGTAAGAAAAACCTCTACCCTAACATTCGGATTCTCCATTTTGAGAGTGATTAGCCATCCTTCATCCCTAATAACAATGTATTCAATAAAATTATCCATGAAAGCCTATATTTTGCCTACATTGTGACTTTCCTAAAAAGGTTCCATTAGACCAATGAAACCAAAATGGAACCCTCTACACATTGTAATTAATCTTATGAATGCTTTCTGAGGTTAAAAAATCTGATATTCCATATTAATGCATTTATTTTGATAATGATTTCAGCTTGTGACTCCTTTTCTGCATTGTGCTTTCACTGATCTTTTTCTTCTTCTTCTTCTTCTTCTTCTTCTTCTTCTTTTTTTCTATTTTTTTGATTCAAATCATGAGCATGTTCTGGTGATAGATCCCCTACCACTGTAGCATTTTCAATATTATCTATTAGGTTCTCATTATTTGTTCCTGCTTGTCTGTATTTTCATATGGTACCAATGCCAACTCTGTATTCCTACTATTCTCTACTTCTTCCTGATGTTGTACTTTCTCTTTTGTATGATTGTAAATCTGACTTTCTTGAGCATCTTCTTGGTTGATCTGTGCCACTGGTGTTACTTCCCTTTATCCATCAGTTTTCTTAGTATTACTCTCTTCTATGTCCTAATTACTTTCACTATTTATCTGCTCTTCTGATTCTGTTATTTCTCCTTTGCTAAAACTCCTTTTGACCCAATATTTAGTGCTTTCATTGAGTTGCATAATAGATACCTCCTTTTTGTTCTCTTACTGTTCCTGATTTAAAGAATCAAATGCATTTGATGTCAAAATATCCACTGCCTTGTCAGGTATTTCTCCCAGTATATGTCTATACCTATCCTTTTTGTATTTGTTTCTTCTCTATATCCATTGGTTCTTATTGTTCTCCTGAGTTGTTGTTATATGACCATTCTCCTTCTGTTGTTCTTTCTCCTCACTATATGCTTTTTCTTCCCTTTGCTCTTGAATCTTCTCATATATCTCCAGGTGAATATTCCAGCATATAGCTTCATCATGAACCTATAAGCAGCATTCCTAATAGTATTTTGGCTTATAATCATATTGAATGCTGATCCACCTTGACTTGATTTGTCCACTTGAATCATCTTCTTCATTGATCTTCACCCTATGAGGTAGTTTGGCCACAAGGTCCAGTTCAATCTTCACTCTAGTAAAACTAGTCCTTATGTGATTTTTTGTAGTCATATCAACCATTAAAGGCTTTCCAATTGCAGAAGCAATTGAAAAAATTGCTTCTTTGGAACAAAAATTTAGTGGAAGGTCTGGCATGGAGATCCAAGCGATGCCTAGTGTTGTTTCAATATCTGGTTTGAACCAAGGGTCTCATCTGAGGGTACACATTTTCCAATACACCTCATTAGCCATAATATGATGAGCTACTGTTGATAACAAATGCCCACAGTCTTCTAACTGATTTAATCTTATCAAAATATGTCTTGCATCCATGACCCCTATTGTACATTCTCCTTTTATACCACACTGTATAGGGATAATTTTTCATAAAGCATTAATTTTCTGTCTATCATAATAAAACTTACCGATGACTGCATATTGTAGGTTCTCTTGTAGTGTCAATGCTTTCAACTCAAATGATTTCCATGTCACTATTGGCTCCCCATGCACCATTATGATTGATTTAGGGGGGATTTTATTATTTTCATGCACATAGGGTTTGTTCTTCAAAAGATTTGCATACTTTGTTACCATACATTATTATTTCTCTCCTTCTACTTGCTTATGTTTCATGGATTCATCCTGTGGATCAGCTCCACCAGAGTTAGTACCCATTTTCACCAAGGATCAATGTACGTATTGAGCTGTTTGCATGCATCAACTCTTCTGAATAGTATTAATTACATTCTTAGGAGGATTCATCATTGATAAACAGTGTATTGGTATGCTTTGTAGCATTCCTTCTTTTTTAAACTTGGGGAGTATATATTAATCGAAGGGATATTTCTCCTTTAAGTTAAAAATGTAGATCTGATTGTGTGTTGGTAACATAAACATGCCAATAATGTCTACTTATAAGTCAACTAAATCAATGCCACATGACACGTTCTTCCAATAAATAGAGTTTTCTAAATTGTTTAAACATGACTAGTGTTAATGCCGGAGCTGGATGGAATCTCAATAGTCAACATACTAGGAAATCAGGGGTTATGCTAGCATAAAGCCAATATATGTTATTTTTATCTCAATTTATATAATACAAATATAATTTAGATAATTAATTATATTTTTAATATGATTTTAGTTTTTTTACATTGTTACCTATTGTAATTTATAATATTTTTTGGCATTGTAATTTACTATTTTAAGTTGTTAGTTATTATAATTTATAATACTCTCTTTGTTCAAATTTTTGTGGCATTGATAGTTAATTATATTTCAAAACTAATTTAAATTTTTAATTATTGTGATCTATAATACTTTTTCTTCTATTTCAATTTAAGTGACACTGATATAATTTTGAGAGTCAATCAAATATCATGATTGAAGTAACAAAATATACATATCTTAAATGACTCATAATAACTAACTAGAAGTTATATAACAAAAATGCTATAAGGAATAGTTGTGAAAAAAATTTAAGTGGGTCTCATATAAGATGTCAAATTAATTTAAAATATGAAGAGTTAATTTATCATTTTATGTCTATTTTATATTTTTTATTAAATATTATTAATTTTTAATACTTAACTGACTTATAATAATTAATTAAAAGTGATATAGTAAAATTACGATTGAAGCAGCTGAAGCAAATATGTCATAAATGTCTATTTTATTTTTTATTAAATATTATTAATTTTCTAATACATAAATGAGATATAATAATTAATTGAGGGTGATAAAATCATGAAGCAAGCAGGCAGCTGGAAGTAGGTATGACAACCGCCAGTTGCCTGCTTGAGCTGTCAGCTAACTGATGCGTATTTATGGTAAAAATATATTGTGGAGATATGGGTATATATGTGGCACGGTGGAAAATATTTTAAGAAAAATAAGTTTGTTCTTTTTTTCGTCCGGTATGTTAAAAGAGATTAATTTTAAAATAATTGTATATAATATAGCCTTATCGAGGATATGCTCTTAGATAAGAAAGTTTGGATGTGACACATTATGGTAGAAGGTTAGGTGATAGTTGAGTGTTATCTCGCTTCTCCGTGAGATAGACTCAGTGGATATTCTTGAACCTCTCACCTTTTTTAGTGTTATTAGCACTATGTTTGTAGTTCATTGAGCTTTGATTTTAGGTTTTGCTAGTGTTTTGTGTGCTGATTATTACATTATTTCATTTTCATTATTTTCCTTTCTGTTGTTTGTTGTGTAGTAATTTCCATTTTGATTAATTTGTATTGTGATTGTTCCGATATGTGTATCCTTTTTTTCAGGTTATTTGGCAGGTACCAATTAAGTTGAAGGTCTATCACAAACAGTCACTCTACCTTTACAAAGTAGAGGTAAGGCTTGTGTACATTTTAACTTCAAGAACCCACTTGTGTAATTACATTCGGATGTTGTTGTTGTTGTTGTATATAATCTAGAGATCAAGATAAACACTATGACAAGTGAGGGTGAGGTGGTTGAGGGTGAAGACAAGGTGCGTTAGATGGTGGGAAGAACACAAGTATTGGGCAACACCACTCTTGGAACTTGGTTTCGATACATCCAATAATTTTCCTCATTTAAGTAAACTTGTTTGCTATAGAAAATATTTTTCAAAATTTTGACCATCCAAATATCGGTGATTCAAAAGTGGTACATAGACATGGATGATTCTTCTTATTAAGAATGTGTGTTATTCCACAGGACAATAAATTTCATAAACTCGTAGGGGGAGAGAACCATTATACGGAGGGTGATCATTGTCATACTGAAAAAGAAGATTTATACTTTCATACCTCAAATCCCAACTTACAATTATTACCATTAGTCAAAATTCCTAGGATATAATATACAAGAATAACGGCAATAGGGACCAATTACATCAATGTCTAATTACCAAACCCAAGGCATAGGGATAATTTATCAAATGCCAGAATGATGATGGTTCCCGAGTCTTCTAATGCTAGGGTTCCTCATACACCCCAATCTTTCCACAACTAAACAATAACTCAAAACACAATGTGAGGCCAGGCATAATATATAATAACAATCCTTAACTACAAAAACAATCATGTCCCCACTATGTTGGTCGTAGTTCAGACTCATGGATTTCAAGCACTATCCCATGAGTCTCAGGGATAATCCTAGACTTAAACAAGCCTTATAAGGGATACACATATGAAAGAGATTAGGAGGAATAATAATCCTTAGAAGGGTATATTCATTCATGCAAGAGAGTGGGAAGAAGAATTACCATAGTTTAATAAATATTTCTCAAAGTCTATACTTGAACCTAGGTGGTGAATATTTTATTCTGCAAGAAAATTGAAGAGAAATTAGTGTTATAATAATGTATTAATCTATGGAATAGCATTCAAAGGTCTTGGAGATCACTTACCTATTGGAAAAGGTAAAGGCACAAACAAAGTGTCCGACAGGGTAGTAGCGGAAGAATACCCAAGTCAAAACTTTCTATTTCAATTTGAACCAAGAGGAGAAAACTAAAACAAATAAAATGGAATCAAATAAATCACCACAAAAATACGATAAGGCAAGAATAAAACCAAGAACAAGAGACACCACATTTACGTGGAAAATCCTTCGGTGTGAAGAGTGAAAACCCACGGAACTAAAACCTCCACTATATTCACCAGAGTTACAATATTTTTCTCCAAAATGGCCACCAAACAAGTTCCAAACAACAACAAACAATACATAAACCAAAACACCAAGCACTAGAGAAATAAAGAAGCGAAAACACCAAAATGCCGCTACTAATTAGGAATTAAGAACAAGAGATACCTAAGAATAGGAGATAAGGACCACCAAATCTACCTTCGTTAGTTTCTAATCAAATATTGAGATGACAGGAACAACCTATCCAAAAATCAGCTCAATCGGACAAAAACCAAAGTGGGAATTGCAATTTGAAGTTGACAGCTGTGGCTGAAAAGTTTGGGCAAACATCAGCTTTGTTTTTCTCTCTTTGGCTACTAGAAACTCTCTTTTTATGATAATGAATAAGACCAATATATATATATATATATATATTCCCCAAAGTAATGGGCCTATGGGTAAAAGCAGGTTGGTCTAAATTGAGCTTTATTTATCCACACAGGAAGGGAAAAAGCCCATATCCCAACAATTCTCCCCTCCCAACTATGTGGAGGAGACCTCTATCCTAGAGATCATGAAACAATCTTCAAACTTCTCTTTTGGAAAAGCTTTAGTCATCATGTCGGAACCATTATCATTCATATGAATCTTCTCAAGTTCAAGCAACTTAGAATCCAACACATCCCAAATCCAATGGTATCTCACATCAATGTGTTTAGATCGACCATAAAATGTAGAATTCTCTCCAAGATGTATGGAACTTTCAATGTCACAATAAAGCACATACCTCTCTTGAGAACAACCAAGTTCCCCCAAGAATCTCTTCATCTAAAAAAATTCTTTACAAGTTTTAATGGCAGAAATAAGCTTAGCTTTTGTAGTAGATAGAGTAACATATTTTTACAACCTCAATTTCCAAGATATAACTCCCTCTGCGAAAGTAGCCAAATACCCTAAATTAGACTTGCGAGTATCAACATCACCAGTTGTAATACCCCGTACTTATACCTAGCTTAAAATTGTCCTAGAAATGTTAAAAACTTATTTTAAATATGACTTCACTTTTATACATGTGGTATTTTCAACATTTTTACTTTTTGTGATGTGGGAAATTCAATAAGCTTTCCATCAACATGAAATTCACCCAAATTCGACACCCGAGTGAAGAGTTAGATCTATTTTAGTAAGACAGTGTCCCACTTGAGCCATCAGCGCGTCGCAGAGCAGGTCAAAATGGCAATCGTCAAAATTTAGTGAGCCTCCGCGATTATGGTGCGTCGTGCCAGGGCTCAAATTCAGAATTGTCCTTTTTCGAATGTCTCAGCACGATACCACCATGTCGCGGTGAACTTCCAGGTCCCATCCAGTATTGCAATGTGATTTCACCACGTCGCGTCGTCAGCCTAGTTCCAAGTTGGAAATTTCCAGTGACATGGTATGATAGCGCCGCATCATGCCAGCTTGCCAAATCAAGAAATTTTCTTAGATGTAAAATGCGCATCCAAGGGTTAAAAGGGTCAATTTCTCAACCCTATATAAACCCAATAACACATGATTCAGCCATATTTCACCTAAAATATATAGTTTCTCTCAAGTTTCTCTTAAGAACAAGCTAGGGTTTTCAATTGGGAATTCAAATTCAAGATCCAAATTCAAGAATCTCTTCGTCAATCTTTGTAGAATTAAGAACAAAGGTATGCACAGTGTTCATTCATGGATTCCTTTCATCCATGAAGTCCAAGAATTACATTTTAAATCTTGTATTGTGAATATTTTATTGTGGTTTGATTATGTTCATGTTATTATGATTGTATGATTCCCAAGTTGGAATCTAAATGTGTTGTTTATGAATCTATGCTAGTATGTGGTCTGAAACATGTGAAATTAAGTTGAAATATGGAGTTTTGTTGTGTTAATTTGATAGTCGTGCCTATGACCTAAGTCATGCATCCTAGGTGTTTGATAAATGTTTAAGATAATAAAAATTATGCACTATAGCTTAATTCTGGCCCAATAGATAAATGCATGCTTTACCCTATGACCAAGAATGACTTCCATAATATTGTGTGCATTATGAATAGTTGAGGGAATGTCCATGAGCTTAGGTTGATGAAAGTATGACATATTTATATGCAATTCCATTCATGAGCAAGACTATGATAACCATGTACTTCATGAAATCCCTGAATTAATGTATTATAAATTATTGATGTTGTTCATGTGTTCAAGAAGTGTCATGTCCTGTCAGTTTTATGCTATCGAGTCTGGGGGATACTTGTACCCGACAAATTAGCTGTGTGCCTAGAGCCAGTGTCATGTTTTCACAATACTCTCAGTCAATCCATGATCAATAGAATTCAGTCAGCCATGTGACTCAAGAAAACTCAATAAACTCAGGATCAGTCCAGTCTTCTTCAGTAATCTGAGTAGTCCAGTAATTTTAGTGATCTCAGTACTCAGTAATCTTGGTAACCTCAGTATTCCCAAAAATCCCAGTAATTTCAGCACTCTCTCTCAGTCCTCAGATCTCAGTAGTATAGGGTCAGTTAATGGAACTCAGTGAACTCAATTTAGCTTTGCTAAATAGTACCATTAGTATCAGTTCAGTTTAGTATAATCAGTTCAGTGTCTATTCAGTTAGGAGTAGGATTCAGCACCAAGTGAACCCAAGGAAGGGGACTCACCTGTTATTCAGTAGAGGGTGTGATCCTTAGAAGTAATCCTTTCATTCCAGAACTACGAAGCTAGTGTAGGTTGAGATGTACCCCTACGTGTAGGGCTACTTATGCATCTTATTTGGTGTTATTCCTACATTAGGGTTGATGGAAGAGCTTCCTATCAGAGAGGGTTACCTCAGAACTTGTCTTTACCTATGGCACGATACTGATACCCTTCCAGCAGGAGTTACAAGTTGGACCTCACCAGTCAGTTCTGGGGCATGTCGGTTAGATGATTACCTCCCACAGTGTCAGTTTCTGATCCAATCATAGAAATAGAACTCAGTTCAGTTCTACAAAAATCCAGGACTGTCAGATACAGCCAACTCAGTACAGTATGAGACTCATCTAGTTCCACCAGTGTCAGGACTGTAGGATACAGTCACTCATGTTATCAGTATTCAGACTCAGTAATCATGTTATCACGAATCCAGTTAATAGTATATTAATTTATACAAAATTCATCTTATCAGTATTCAGTTTCAGGACTGTCATATACAATCAATCATACTAGTTCTTCAAAATCAAAACTGTCATATACAGTCAATAAGACCAATTCTTCACAATCAAAACTGTCAGAAACAGTCATTCCTTTATCAATAATACGATATCAATTTCTAGTACTCTATAGACTCAGTTACTTAGTATCCCAGTATTAGTGCCTAGTTATCAGTAAATCCACGTTATCAGAATTTATGAGTTAGTGTTATCATGATCTCAGTTACAGTTACATATCCATGCATGTATTCTCACGTTCATGTTATTCAATCAGTTAGTATTGTTCATGCATATAAAACATTGCATTCAACCTACCTCACTTGCATTCCAGTACATTTAACGTACTGACACATTTGTGCTATGGTGTTTTAGACCATAGGTTTAGAAGCACGAGCTCCCGAGTATCCATAGTAGATCAGAAGTTCAGCAGTCGGACTTATAGTCTATCCTCATTATTCGAGAATAACATGATAATTTTATTACTTTATTATTTCAGTAGTTTTGAGTTAGTTCGAGACATGTCCCATCAAACTCCATAGTTTTCAGACAGTTTAGAGGCTTTCCAACTAAAACATGTTTCAAACTATTTATTTTAGTTTTGGGTATAACATTGTTTTATATTCAGTATTAGTTCAATTTTGAACCTTATGGCCTTATAGCTTTTATTCCGCATATTTACAGTATATTATTTAGTGCTTAGTTAAAGATATCAGTCATGGGTTAGCTTGTGGTTATTTGGGGTCATGAGCACCGTGTAACGTTTTGGGTTCCAGATTTGGGGCGTTATACCAGCCATATCTTAATTAGTATAACCACAAAGTATAGGCTTCCCTGTACCAAAACACAAAGTCAGACTAGAAGTGCCACAAAGATAACTCATAATCCACTTAACAGTATTTCAATGTTCGCTTCCTGGATTAGAAAAAAATGGCTAACAATACCAACAACATGAGCAATAACTAGTCTTGTACAAATCATTGCGTACATCAAACTACCAACAGCTGAAGCATAAGGAACTTTCTTCATATCTTCCTTCTCATCAGTACTGGACGGACACTGCTTCATGCTCAATTTGAAGTACATAGCTAAAGGTGTCCTGACAACCTTAGCCTTATCCATGTTGAACCTTCGAAGTACTTTCTAAATGTACTTCTCTTGTGATAACCACAGCTTCTTGACCTTTCTGTCACAGATAATCTGTATACCAAGAATCTGCCTTGGTTGTCCTAAGTCTTTCATAGAAAAAGACTTACTCAACTCTTGCTTCAATTGCTTAATCCTGCAAGCATCATGACCAACAACAATCATGTCATCAACATAAAGAAACGCAGTAACAAAGTCATCATTAGAGAATTTTTACACAAAAACAATGGTCTGAAGTATTCTTCTTGAAGCCCTGCTGACTCATAAAGGAACCAAACTTCCTGTACCACTGCCTAGGATCTTGTTTCAAACCATACAAGCTCTTCTTCAATTTCCAAACAAAATTATCTTTTCCCTTGACTTCAAAACCTTTGATCTACTCCATATAAATTTCTTCATCTAAGTCACCTTGGAGAAAAGTAGTTTTAACATCCATTTTCTCAACCACTAAATCTAGACTTGCAGCTAAGCCTAAAACCACACAGATGGATGACATCTTCACAACTGGAGATAAAATCTCATGAAAATCAACTCCCTTTTTCTGATTAAATCCCTTCACAACTAATTTAGCCTTGTATTGTGGAATTGGGTTACTATCTTCATGCTTTACCTGAAAAACTCATCTATTTTTCAAAGCTTTTTTTCCTTTAGGCAGCTTAACCAAATCAAAGGTATGATTATCATATAAAGATTTAATCTCATCTTTCATAACATCAAACCACTTTTCTTTTTCTTCACTTTCCATGGCCTCATCTAGACTTTCAAGTTCTCCCCCGTCATTGAAGAGTACAAATTCATAGGGAGAATAACGAGATGAAAGTATTCTCTCTCTAGTAGATCATCTGAAAGAACTCTCTAGAGCATCAATAACTAGTTGCTGATCAACCATATCAACTTGGACTGGAGCATCAACAACATCATGCTGGTCATTCTGGACATGATCATTATCTTCATTATTAACTTGATTTTCATCATCATAAAGATTTTCTTCAGGAGTAGTAGTAGTCAAAGGAACTGGATCAACATCAACTAGATTCTCATTACACTGAGAATCAACTTTCTCAGCTTTGTCAAAATCTTCAATTGTTTGGTCTTTAAAGAACACAACATCGCGGCTTCTAACAAGTTTCTTCTCAACTGGATCATAGAAATGATAGTCAAATTCATCTTGACCATAACCAATGAAGATACACTGCCTAGTTTTAACATCCAACTTTGACATCTAATTTTTAGGAACATGCACAAAAGCTTTACACCCAAAGACTCTAAGATGATCATAAGAAACATTTTTACCAGACCAAACTCTGACAGGGAGATCACCATCCAAAGCAATAGTAGAAGATAAATTGATAACATAAGTAGTAGTATTAAGTGCTTCTGCCCAAAAGGAACATGGAAGCTTTGCATCTAAGCGCATACATCTAACCGTCTCAACTAAAGTTCTGTTCATCCTCTCTACTAAACCATTTAGCTGAGGAGCTTTTGGAGAAATTTTCTAATACCGAATACCTTGCTATCTGCAATAGCTATCAAAAGGACCAATATACTTATCACCATTATCTAAGCAGACGTATTTTAATTTTTTCCCTATCAGCCTCTCAACCAAGGCCTGAAAACCCTTAACCATATCAAGTACTTGATCCTTGGACTTTAAAGAAAATACCTAGAGTTTGTGAGAACGATCATCAATAAAAGTCCCAAAGTAAAGTGCACTGCCGTGAGAACTTACTTTAAAAGGACCACAAAAATCAGAATGTACCAACTCCATCCAATAAGCTTTCTTGAAGGCAGATGGCTCTGAAAAAAACATTTTTCTATTTACCGGCTAAGCAATGAATACACTTCTTCAACTTTTCTTGATTCACCCCAGAAAACAAATTTTTCTTAGCCAAGCTATCAATCCCCTTCTTACTCATATGACTCAACCTTCTATGCCATAACTCTGATAAAGTATCATTCTCTACCAAGTTTATCAAGCCTCTAGAAGTAGAACCCTGAAATACATACAAGTTAGAAAACTTGTCACCTCGAGCCACAATCATCGAGCCTCTAGTAAGCTTCTACTAACCAACACCAAAGGTGTTGACACAACTGTAACTCTCCGGAAAATGGGTCCCGGAGCGTCACACGGTGCTTGGCGCTACGAGTAGCCCTAAGCTAACCCTTTGAGCCATTTTTATTTAGTTCAACACAAATCAGTTGGGTTTCCATAAATAACCCTCAAATATCAACAGAGTAATCATCATCCAAGAATAAAAGAATTTTAGAAAGATAAAAAAATACGACTTATTAGTCAACTCCCAACATCTATACTAGTCTGACAAGCCTCTAGGAAAATCAATAAAACCAATGAGCCATTGAGACATGCCCTAACTGACTCATACTAAGTTATCAAATGTAAATAATTCCATGAAACCAACATCAGACATCACGTCCTCGGAACATGAGGACTCACCATAATAGAGGATTTAGAATAGCGTGCCCGAGGAATCACTGTCGAACCTAGAACTAAGCACCTGAACCTACATTCCGAGAAAATACAGCCCACATCTGAAGATGTGGGTCAGTACCATGGAAAAGAACCAAGTATATGGGGGTGTACGCAATTTTATAAACATCATCATCATAAATATTTATAAGAAATATGCAAGATGTATGAAAGACTCATATAGCCCAAAAAAAATCATCATAATCATGAGAGGATGAAATAAGTATAATAACACATGTGAGTCATCATATAATTTGTCAATAACTTTCAGTTCATCAAGAATATTAATTCTCATAATGCAAATATCATTTAAATCTTTCGAAAGAATAACTTTCAAAATTCCACTTTCAAATCACTTCACCATTCACCATAGACACAAGGAAACACACACACACTGGGAGATCCTATAACCGACATAAACCATGTGAGCTACATGGATTCCAACGTATAGTCCACGTTGGGGAGAGCCATCCTATCCTTGTAATCGAGTAGGACTATCGACATCAAATCCACACAAACTAGTGATCACTATATAAATCAGCCTCAGGCTCACTCCTATGGGGGAACATAGTTCTAGGGAAGTAAGGTCGCTTTATACCTCCCACTCGGTGCTAAAGGGTTCTCCGGGACTTAGCACAGATCATTTCAAAGACAATCCACAACAAAATAATTTCAGTAATATATAAATATACATCGGGAGCCATCATGCTTCCCATCTATCAAAGTCAACCACGTTGTGGATTTCTTTCACACTCGAGTTCAAAACAACTCCATTAAGACCAAAAGGTCAAATCATTCAAAATATCTCAAATATTCAACATCAACGTGCTTATAACACACAGTTTCTTAAAAAAACACAATTTCCAATGAGGATTTATGACCTAAATATCAAAATCATGATAAATATCATTCAAGATTCATACTTTATATCTCCACACATGTAAATTCATTTTTCAAAATCATAAATATCAAGATTTCATAATAATCATCATAAGATATGGGTTCATGTTTCAAATTCATAAAAGTCAAATAAAAATCATGCCTTTGTAAAGAAAATTACTTTTGGGCACAAGAACGTAAGAGAATTCTTGTTGAAAAATCCCACATACCTTGAATGATGGACTTTAGATCGATACTCATTTTTGAGATGTAAATCATGCCTTTAAATGATGGTTCTTGGAGTTCTTGAACGAGGAACTTGGAATCTTGAATAAATTTGTAGAATTAATGGTGAACTTTGGAGGTTCTTGATGTTCTTGAACTAGGAACTTAAAAATCTTGAATAAATTTGTAGAATTAATGGTGAACTTTGGAGGTTCTTGAAGTTAGATGTAGGAGCTTAAGGTTTTCTTTTTGAGGGAATTTGATGAAATATATCATACAATGCTTCTAATAGGCTTTAATATAGGGATTCGACGGATTTTGGGTGAGGGAGAAAGACCAAAACATCCCTACAAATCAAATAATTCTCGAATCTGTCCTTTGATGGACTGTTTTGATAGTCTGAAGTAGATCAACCATAACATTTTACCTGATATCCAAATTGGATGAAACCAATTTCATTAGAAAGAGGACTCTCCATCTTTCCGTTGATATATAGTATCTCACCCAGATCATTGTGTACGAGGAGTTATGATCGTTTGTAGTTGACCCAAAAATTTACTTTTGATAGGCTGAAGTAGATCGACCATAACTTTTTGCTACGATAGACAAATTGGATGAAACCAATTTAATTGGAAAGAGGACTCGTAGAGCTTTCTGTTAACATATAGTAGATTACCCAGTTCATTATGTACAAGGACTTATGATCATTTAAAGTTGGACTAAAAATACACCAGGCCTCAGTACTTTTTCCTGCACGTTTTACTGTTCACTACTATTCACGGTTCGATCGGAATGTTCATAACTCGTCGTTCGGGTGTCCATTTTGGATGATCCACATATCGTTGGAAGCTTATTCGATACTCTACGTAATGGTGGGTCATAACCTAAGACATTCTGTATGAAAAATTTATAATTCATTCTGGAAGATAGAACCCAACACGTTTACGCATAAAATTTCAACGAAAAATTTTCTGAGGTATTACATCATCCCCCCCTTAGAAACATACATCCTCGAATAATGCTAGACATGCCAAGATTAGATAGAGAATAGAGCATACAGCTAAAACTATTTGTTAGACTGATCACCACATCGTTTCTCACTCCGAATGCAACATAGAATGCATAAATTCAAGAAACTACAGCTGAAGACATAATAAATGACAGCTGAACTGCTGCAACTTTGATCAAAAGTGCATGATTTAGGAAAGAACGGTACCTTCGGCTTGATCGGAGTTCGCAGAAAATAGGTGCGGGTACTTGGATCACTATCCGCCTCAGCTTCCCAAGTTGCACCCTCAACAGATTGGTTTTGCCACAACACCTTGACCAAGGGAACTTCTTTGTTCCTTAGTCTTCGGACACTGAAATCAAGAATCTCAACAGGAATCTCATCAAAAGAAAGATTTTCTTGAATGTCAGCACTCACAGAGGAATCTAATACCACAACATCGCTAATATACTTTCTAAGCATGGAGACATGGATTATTGGATGAACAGAGGACAACTTGGAAGGCAACTCAACCTCATAAGCTGCCTTACCATTATGGCTAAGAATTTTGTAAGGACCAATATAACGGGGACTAAGCTTCCCTTTCTTTCCGAATCTCTTTACCCCCTCATGGGTGAAATTTTCAGATACACTAAGTCATTAACTTCAAACTCAAGGTCTCCACTTCTAACATCCGCTCAGCCTGACCATCGGTCTGCGGATGAAAAGCAAAACTCAAAAGCACTTGGGTACTTAGACCCTTCTAGAAAACTTTCCAAAATTGCGAAGTGAACTGAGTACCCCTATCCGAAATGATAGATAAGGGAACTCCATGCAGTTTAACTAGCTCTCGGATATACAATCTGGCATAATCCTCAGCAGTAAATGAAATATGAGCAGGAAAGAAATAAGCAAACTTAGTCAACTTATCAACCATAACCCAAATGGAATCATGATGGCATCGGGAAGGAGGTAAACCAATCACGAAGTCCATATTTATCTCTTCCCACTTCCAAGTGGGAATACTAAACTCTTGCATCATACCACAAGGTCTTTGGTGTTCAACCTTAACCTGTTGACACTATAAACACTGCTATATCTTTCTTCATGACACCCCACCAATAGATTTCCCGTAAGTCTCGGTACATCTTGGTGGCACCAGGATAAATATAATATCTCGCCTCGTGCGCTTCAGCCATAATCCTCTGTCTCAGATCATTAACATTTGGGACACACAATCTACCCTGCAATCTCAATACACCAGCTCCCCCTTAGGAGAAAACCATTACTTTTTGGTCCTTGACTGACTCCTTTAGTCTGACCAAACTAGCATCTAAGTATTACTTTTCCTTCACTTCCAAAACCAAGGAGGATTTGGAACTACACTGAACCCCTATACTACCTTCAGCAGAGTCAAACAACCTAACCCCCAATCTATCGAAACGATGTACATCATGAGCCAACTCTTTTTTACCTTCTACCACATGTGAAACAGTACCCATGGACACTCTACTTAGGGCATCCACCATAACATTGGCCTTGCCTGGATGGTACAACACACTCATATCATAGTCCTTTAATAATTCTAACCATCATCTCTGCCTAAGATTTAATTCTCTCTGGGTAAACACATACTGCAGACTCTTATGATCAGTGAAAACATCAACATAGACACCATAAAAATAGTGTCTCCAGATTTTCAAAGCAAACACAACAGCAACCAACTCAAGGTCATAGGTAGGGTAATTTTTCCCATGGGGTTTCAACTGTCTAGAAGCATAAGCTATCACCTTACCCTTCTGCATCAATACGCAACCCAACCCAACTCTCAAAGCATCATAGTACACCATAAAACCATCAACACCATCAGGCAAAGTCAAAACAGGGGCTGAAGTGAGTCGAGTTTTCAACTCTTGAAAACTCTTCTCACAAGATTCGAACCACAAGAACTTCACTTTCTTTTGGGTCAACCGAGTCATAGGAGACGTTATAGAGGAGAAACCCTTAACAAAACGGCGGTAATAGCCAGCTAAACCCAAGAAACTTCAGATATCAATTGGAGAAATAGGTCTAGGCCAAATTCTAACAGCTTCGGTCTTTTGGGGATCAAATCTAATACCCTCGAAAGAAATGACATAACCCAGAAAAGCAACTGACCTTAGCCAAAACTCACACTTACTGAATTTGGAAAACAACTTGTGATATCTAAGGGTTTACAAGACAGTTCGAAGATGATCAAAATGTTTATCCTCACTACGAGAGTACACCAGTATATCATCGATGAACACTATGACAAACATATCCAGATATGGTCTGAACATTTGTGGTAACAGCTTGGGCCAGCGCCTGAAAGGCTACCCGAAATTCAGCATGAGACATGTTTTCATTCAATGGGTCAGTGGGTTGAAGTTGCTGACCATCATTATTTCTTCTCACTCAATATAGAGGCATATTTTTGAAAGAGGAGAGCACGAATCAATAGCTGAGAGAGACACTTTAAGCATGATAGATATCTGAAAGAAAGAATCACATTTTTTCCTAAAACATCTTGTAGCCTCTTGCTCATAGATGTGGCACGCTAAACACCGATGGTTAAGACTCTACTTAACGTGGCTTGTCAGACTCCCTAGGATACCTTAAAACCTTAGCCTCTGATACCAAGTTTGTAACGCCCCAGAAAATTAGTCCCGGAGAATCACACAGTGCTTGAGGCTACGAGTAGCCCCAAGCTAACCCTTTGAGCCATTTTCATTCAGTTCAACACAAATCAACGGAGTTTTCATAAATAAACCTGAAATATCAACAGAGTAATCATCATTCAAGAATAAAAAATTTTTAGAAAGATAACAAAATATGACTTATTAGTCAACTCCCAGCATCTATACTAATCTGACAAGCCTCTAAGAAAATCAATAAAACCAGAGAGCCATTGAAACATGCCCCAAATGACTCATACTCAGTTATCAAATGTCAACAATTTTGTGAAACCAACATCAGATATCATATCCTCAGAATATGGGGAGTCACCACAATAGAGGATGTAGAACAACGTGCCCAAAGAATCACTGTCAAACCTAGAACTGAGCACCTGAACCTACATTTTGAGAAAATGTAGCCCACATCCGAAGATGTGGGTCAGTACCATGGAAAGAAACCGAGTATATAGGGCTGTATGCAGTTTTATAAACATTATCATCATAAATATTTATAAGAAATATGCAGGATGTATGAAAGACTCACATAGCACAACGAAAATCATCATAATCATGAGAGGGTGAAATGAGTATAATAACATATGTGAGTCATCATATAATTTGTCAATCAGTTTCAGTTCATCAAGAATATCTATTCTCATAATGTAAATATCATTTAAATCTTTCTAAAGAATAACTTTCACAATTAAACTTTCAAATCACTTCACCATTCAGCATAGACACAAGGAAACACACACAAACTGGGAGATCCTATAACCGACATAAACTATGTGAGCTACATGGAGTCCAACGTACAACCCATGTTGGGGAGATTCATCCTATCCTTACCATCGGAGTAAGACTATCGATATCAAATCTACACAAACTAGTGATCACTAAATAAACCAGCCTCAGGCTCACTCCTATGAAGGTACGTAGTTCTAGGAAAGTAAGGTCGCTTTTACCTCCCACTCGGTACTAAAGATTTCTCTCGGACTTAACTCAGATCATTTCAAAGACAATCCACAGTAAAACAATTTCAGTAATATATAAATATACATCGGGAGCCATCATGCTTTCTATCTATCAAAATCAATCACGTTGTGGATTTCTTTCACACTCGAGTTCAAACAAACTTCATTAAGACCAAAAAGTCAAATCATTCAAAATATCTCAAATATTCAAAATCAACGTACTTATAACACACACTTTCTCAAGAAAACACATTTTCTAATGGGTATTCACGACCTTAATATCAAAATCATGATAAATATCATTCAAGATTCATGCTTTATATCTCCACACATGTAAATTCATCTTTCAAAACCATAAACATCAAGATTTCATAATAAACATCATAAGATATAGGTTCATGCTTCAAATTCGTAGAAGTCAAATAAAAATCATGCCTTCATAAAGAAAATTACTTTTGGGCACAAGAAAGGAAGAGAGTTCTTGTTGAAAAACCCCACATACCTTGAATGATGAACTTTAGATCGTACTCATTTTTGAGATGTTAATCGTGCCTTTGAATGATGGTTCTTGGAGTTCTTGAACTAGGAACTTGGAATCTTGAATAAATTTGTAGAATTAATGGTGAACTTTGGCGGTTCTTGAAGTTCTTGAACTAGGAACATGGAATCTTTAATAAATTTGCAGAATTAATGGTGAACTTTGGAGGTTCTTGAAGTTGGATGTAGGAGCTTAGGGTTTTCTTTTTGAGAGAATTTGATGAAATATAATATATAATGCTTCTAATAGGCTTTAATATAGGGTTTGGATGGATTTTTGGTAAGGGGGAATGACCAAAACGCCCCTAAAAATCAAATAATTCTCGAATCTATCCTTTGGTGGACTATTTTGATAGTCTGAAGTAGATCAATCATAACGTTTTACTTTGATATCCAAATTGGCTGAAAATAATTTCATTAGAAAGAGGACTCTCATATCTTTCCATTGATATATAGTATCTTACCCAGATCATTGTGTATGAGGAGTTATGATCGTTTGAAGTTGACCTAAAAAATCACTTTTGATAGGCTGAAGTAGATCGACCATAACCTTTTTCTTCGATAGAAAAATTGGATGAAACCAATTTCATTGGAAAGAGGACTCACAGATCTTTCCGTTGATATATAGTAGATCACCCTGATCATTATGTACAAGGATTTATGATCATTTAAAGTTGGACCAAAAATACGCTAGGCCTCAGTACTTTTTCCTGCATGTTTTACTGTTCACTACTATTCACGGTTCGATCGGAATGTTCACAACTCGTCGCTCGGGTGTCCTTTTTGGAAAGCTTATTAGATACTCTACGCAATGGTGGGTCATAACCTAAGATATTCCGCATGGAAAATTTATAATTCATTCTAGAAGATAGAACCCAACACATTTAAGCACAAAATTTCAACAAAAAATTTCTTAGGGTATTACAATCACTCTCATCATCAAGTTTCCCTATAGAAATCAAATTCAAGAGAACATCTAGAGCATGCTTGATATTGTTGAGAACTAGTTTGGAACCATTGTTACTTTTGAAACAAACAGTGCCAATGCCAAGTACTTTAACTTCATTATTATTGCCTATTTTTAACATTCCAAAATTACCTAAAGTATAAGAAGAAAATAATTCCTTCTTTAGCGTAACATAAGAAGTAGCACCAGAATCCGCAAACTAGCTAGACTCATCACGAACAAGATTAATGGCATTCTCACCATAAGCAACAAGAAGATCATCAATAGTAATAACCGCAACACTATTTTTATTATCGCCTTTGTTCTTTTGCCGTCTCATATATCTCTTATGCTTGTAGCAATATTTCATGATATGACCTTTTCTGTTGCAATAGTCACAAAGTAAAATTATTTAATTTGGATCTCGACTTGCTTCTACTTTTATCTCTATCATTCAGACCTCAGGACTTGTTTGTCCCCCTCTTTTCAATAACTAAAACACCAGAGTGTAAAGATGAAGAAGATGAGGCCTGAGATCTTCCTCTCATTTCTACATTAAAGACACCACTCATAACATATTCCATAGTCACAATACCACCGGGAGCAGAATTAGTCTAAGAAACTCACAGAGTTTCCTAAGAGTCAGGCAGAGTATTAAGAAGCCAAAGTCCCTGAATTTCTTCATCGAACTTTACACCAATTTTGGGTAGCTGGTCAAGGGCACCCTGAAAATAATTTATATGATCAAAAATAGGACTGCCCGCTTTATACCTGATATTTATAAATTGCTTAAGTAGGAACAACTTGTTATTGCAAGTCTTCGAATCATAAATTGTCTCGAGTTTATCCCATAAGCTTCTGGCATATGTCTCATTCACAGTATGGTTTCTAACATTATCTCCAAGCCATTGTATAAAATATCCATAGACCTTTATGTTCTCAAATTCCCAATCCTCATCTGTCATTAATTGAGGTTTAGCAGACGCAAACACAGGTAAATGTATTTTCTTGACAAAGAGTAGATCTTTCATCTTGCCTTTCCAAGTATGATAGTTACTACCATTCAAACACAACATCTTGCTCATATTTGCCTCCATTATTCAAATCGACAATTAACAACAACCAATGCTTTGGTACCACTTTGTTGGAAAAGGCAAGGGCACAAATAAAGTGTCCGACAAAGTAGCAGCGAAAGAATACCCAAGTGAAAACTTTTTCTTTCAATTTGAACCAAGAGAATACAAACAAACTCAAGAAAAAAAAGAATATGGTAGAAAATAAATTACCACACAAATATGATAAGGCAAGAATAAAACCAAGAACAAGAGACACCAAATTTACGTGGAAAACCCTTTAGTGTGAAGAGTGAAAAACCACGGGACCAAAACCTCCACTATAATCACCAAAGAGTTAAAATATTTTTCTCAAAAATGGCCACCAAACAAGTGCCAATAAACGATCAACAATACATAAACCACAACACTAAACACTAGAGAAATAAAGGAACGAAAGCACCAAAATAAAGCTACTGTTTGGGAATAAAAATTAGGAGATACATGCCATCAAATCCACCTCCGTCAGTTCTAATCAAACACTGAGATGAGGGGAACAATCTATAAAAAATCATCTCAATCGGACAAAAAATAAAGTGGGAATCGCAATATGAAGTTGACAGTTGTGGTTGAAAATTTGGGGTGAAAATCAGCTTTGTTTTTCTCTCTTTTGCTGCTGAAAACTCTTTTTTTGTGATAATGAATTAGACCTAAAAACATCTATATATATTCCCCATAGTAATGGGCCAAAGGGGAAAAGTAGTATGGTCCAAATTGGGTTTAATTTATCCATATAGGAAAGGAAAAGGCCCATATCCCAATATTACCTAGACTTAGGATGAGATGAAATGAATTTTGGAGCCCTCAAAGTCGAGTGTGATGAGAGAAAATGAGAAAAATATCATATTTTATGTATTTATAGTAGATATTAGATGGGAACTTATGATCACCACCACCACCAACTGTCCTAAAAAATGAGGATCAAGACTATTGGACAATGTTTGAATATTAGGCCAAATCAACGGCAAACTGACGCACTCAGCGATATGGATTTTGATGTGTCGACTTTAAATAACCGACTAGTAGGGCCAATTTTAATTAAGGAACATTCTTAGGGGCATTTGGTGTGAGGTACTGAAACATATAATCTCGGGATAAAATAATAGTCCCAGAATAAATTTTTTGATGCATTGTTTGGTTGCCAATATTTAGGATAACTTATCCGGGGACTAATCAATAGTAGCGGGATAAGTTATCCCACACATGTGGTGGGATAACAATCCCTACACAATTTACCTTGGGATAAACAATAAAATGATGAAATAAACCCTAAATTCTTTGATTATCACTTTATATATATTATTTTACTTTTGTTTTTTTTATAAATTATAAGGTATTTGTATAACGAGATATGTTAGATTTTAATGCAAATGAATATGAAACTTATAAATAGTAATTTCAAATTTTTAGATGAGATGAAAAATAAATTATAAAATTTTGCGTATAATATTTTGTTGTTTCTACACAAGTTTTTCATTGTTTTTATTTTACTTTTTCTACCAATTTACTCAAATATTTTAATCTAAAAATTCAAAAAAAAAAAAAGTCTAACTACTACACGATTCATCGTTATATATGTTTTGGAGAAAGCAAAAAAATTCAAAACTTACAAATAAAGAGAAAAATTATATGAATCAAATAAATAATTTTTTATATTGAGTAATGGAGAATCTAGCTAGATACTATTTTAAAACCCTTTTCAAAACTATATATATATATGTGTGTGTGTGTGTGTGTGTGTATGTATGTGTATATATATTACTTACTTTACTACTATATATAAGAGAGAATGTCAGATTTTAGTAGTCCTCGCATCAATTTTTTAATCATTTTATCCCCAATTTAAATTTTAGTTACTCGACAAATTTGTATTCATTTTGATAAATTTGAATAATTATAAGAGCTTATTAAATGCTACAAAAGTGATGAGTAATGGAACACAGATAGTGACACCATAAAAACTATTTATACAATCAAGTTCAAAATTGATGCAAAGATTTATTGTCTTTCTATTTTGTAGAAATGTTTATTAATCGTACTCCAGATTTTCATTTTTCCTAACGAATTTATCATGGGCATAAATTTTCATTTTTCCTAACAAATTTATCATGGATAAGTTATTAAAGTATGTTGACATTCCCTTTCAAAATTAATACATGCTTAATTATTAAATAAAAAGTATTTTTATATTTAGCTAAAAACATTTGAAAATTTATTTTTAAAAAAAATACAATTTGACTCTCCAAATATTAATGATACTAAATAATGAAAAATGCGAGTAATTCTTTTTCACATTTTTTGATGATCAATTTTTTTGACAAAAAATGAGATTATCAATATTTTATGAAATTTAGAACAAAATACGTAATTTAACATGAAATATTAGAGCTTCATACACATTTAAGAAATATCAACATAAATTTCTTAACATATATTTTTAGGAAAAAGAAACAAATAAAGTTAAAAGAAAAAATTAGTAACTTTTTAATTTCTTTTGTCTGATTTAATATGAAGGAAAATAATTAAGCTAAATATTGTGAAGGATATTTTAGTAAACAAACAATATATTTTTACAAAGAATACACTACATATTATTTTTAGTACCACAAACTAAACAACCACTAAAAAATAATACCAGGATAACTTATCCCAAGACAACTAATACCAGCATAACTTATCCCAACATAACTAATTCCGGCATAACATGTTTTCAACCAAACGACCCCTTAGTTTATTTAATTCCATGAGGTCAGTAACCAAAACACAACCTCAATTATCTTTATTTTATTTAATTTATTAAAATATTTTTTAATCAATTAAATAATAGTAAAAAATTCAAGAAAAATTAACCATGTCCATCAATTTGTTCTTGGATATGAAGTAAGCTTGTCAAACGGGCCAGGTTGACCCGGCCCACTATGCAAACCCGGCCTGATTTGACTTGACCCGATCAGCCCATGGGCTATAGGGTACTGGGTCCTGGGCTGGGTTAGTTTTTTTTGGACCTGGTTAACCCAGCTCGGACCAAAATCGATCCAGGCCCGCCGGTTAATCGATCAGCCCAGCCCGGAATTTTTTTTTTTTTTAGAAAAAAATGGGATTTTGGAAATGATTTAAATTGAATTTCTAGTTCAAATTAAATACTTAGTTTTAATATATTACTAATTTACTATCAAGTATTATTAATTTATTATATTAAGTAGCATATTTTTTAAAGTAGTACATATATTGAATGATACTTATATATGTGTATATATTTTTTATAGATTCTAAAGTAGTATATATTTAATGTATACACGTGTATATATTTTATAAATTAGTATATAACTATATATAGTGTGTGTGTATATATTGTAGTATATATACTATGGTATATTTTATTTAAAGTATTACATATATATTAAATGGTATGCATATATGTGTATATATCTTCTATAGACTCTAAAGTAGTATACATTTTATGTATACATGTGTATATATTTTATAAATTTGTATATATATCATTATATTGTAGTATATTTTATTTAAAGTAGTACATATATATTGAATGGTAAGTATAAATGTGTATATATCTTCTATAGACTATAAAGTAGTATATATTTAGCGTATACAAGTATATATATTTTATAAATTAGTATATAACATACATATAGTGTGTGTATATATTGTAGTATATTTTATTTAAAGTATTACATATATATTGAATGATACGTATATATATTTATATATCTTCTATAGACTCTAAAGTAGTATATATTTAACGTATACAAGTATATATGTTTTATAAATTAGTATATATGCCATTATATATAGGTATATATGTTGTAGTATACTTTATTTAAAGTAGTACATACATATTGAATGGTACATATATATATATATATATATGTATATATCTTCTATAAACTCTAAAGTAGTATATATTTAACGTATTCATGTGTATATATTTTATAAATTAGTATATATATCATTATATTGTATTACATATCGTGTAGTATATGTTTTATTTAGAGTAGTGTACATATTTAACTAACGTATAGTCGTATACCCGATTAGATGTGTAATTGTATATATGTGTATATAATTTTTAAATTCTAATATAGTATATACAATATATATAGTGTATATACATTGTTTAACGTATTTAAAATGTATATAGGTGGCTATATCTACTGTATATTGGAGAATTTTTTTTCGACGTTTTGACCAATTTTGACGGGAGTTTGAACCGATTTTGACTGGGTTTAGGTAGGTTAGACCGGGTTAGGTTAAGTGAGCCGGTTCAGGGTTGTTTATAAGCAAATTACTGTTGGGCCCGGACTGGACCGATCCGTTTAACTAGCCCCGGATCCAAACTAGCCCACAACCTGGTTAAGATTCATGGGCCAATTTTGGGTTGACCTGGCCCGGCCCACTTAATACCCTTAATATGAAGAACATGCAGGGGACATGGACGATATTCTAGATTTTGCATTTTATTTTGTTTAGAAAATCGACGAACTGATCAACCCCATCCTACCTGCCAAAATAAAAAGCAATTTAATATACAACTATACACCAATACTAATTATTATCAAATCCATTCTAAATGAGCTATGACATCAATTACAATAGCAATTATCAATTAAAAACATCAAATTCAAAAGTAAAAATATATCAAAAGGATCTAGAAAGTCTATCAAAGTTTAAAACTTCAAATATATACAAAATTTCAAATTATTTTCAATGCTCAACAACAACTCTAACAACTAAGGGATTCGTTCAACAAACTCTTCATCCTTAGAGCTTTCTTCATTAATTGAGGTGGGAGAATTGGGCACACCGTGCATGTAACGTCCAACTAATATATTAACTTGTAACTTGAGTGACTCAATGGTAGCGAACATGTTCTGATTTTTAGCAATCTGGCTTGCTTTGGAATTTACTAACACACGTGTAAGATATTTTTCTAACGTAGTAATGATTTGTACACAAGCAACCTCTTCAGCTTAGTGTGAAGACCCAACACCTTCCAGTTCGGATTGGATGTGCTGAACAAAGCTTATTTACCCTAGATCGTAGACTCTTCCCTTTGTCTCCCCTCGCTCAGTCTAAATTTGAGTAACAACATTTGATAATGGTTGGGTTAGCTCGTTCTAGGCTTGCTGAGTCTGGCAGTACTTAGTTAAGCAATGTAGATAATTAGTTTGCATAATTAACATAGAAGTTAGTATAGAAGAGGAGCACCCGAGTGACTGGTAATGTTGCTATCATATGACCTGAAGGTTGTTAGTTCAAGCCGCGAAAAGTGTCTCTGAAAGAAATACAAGGTAAGGCTGCGTATGATAGAACTTTGTGGTTTGACACTGTTGATAATTTTGAAGCAAAATTAATGATTGTGTACCTTAGAATTCGTAGCGGATCTTGATTTTGATTTCACAAACCAAATGCTCTTTATTTTTTGGTGTTGTTATAATATACTGTATTTTTATACTGCTCTTGTTTTTTCGTCCCTTTTTTTTGTTGTATGAAGAAGAAGGATTCTTATAAGGATTTTGGGCGGGTGAACAGTTTTCTTTTAGTAACTGTTCCCACCCTTTTTATTTAAATTAACAGGTTATTCCCTTATCTTCTTTTATTCAAATAATCAAAAATATGTTACTAGTCGGGTCGGGTCATTTTGGGTCGAGTCGGGTCGGTCCACATAGGTGACCCATATTCGTAATCCAACATATCCCACTTCACATATGGTGGACATGACATGAGACTGTACGACATCAACAAATCACCAATTCATACGACAAATAGTTCGTGCAACCTGTGAGCATTATGAGCTTTACCTATAAGGTTTTACAAGCTATACTTAGGAATCCAATCACATGTGGAAAGAATTCTCTACTAATATCAGGATACTTAAACTCACAATACCCCAGTCTTCATTCACAACTTTAGTAGTTACTTATCCGATCCCTCATCCTCTTAAAGAGGCGAACGTGAGTTCATGATTAACTTTATATACACAATTACACTTGACTCTTATATGGTTAATGTAATAGCCGCCTTGTGTAAATAAATTAAAATATTCATTTTATTTGTCTTCCTTTTCTACTCGAATCTATCTGTTCCAAATCAATTTCTTTCTTAGACATGCACTGCATTGCCGAATCTCTCATGGCTATTAGTAAAATGCTAAAGTAGCAACATCGATCAAAACTTTAAGAAATAGTTAAAGGTCTAAGGGTATTTTAATGAAAAGTTAAAATAACTTTTTAGAGTCTCACACAATGAAGAAGCAGGGATTCATTCTTCCATTAACCCATTGGTGGCTAAGCCCACGTGGTATGAAACACGTGCTACGATGTTATTACCTTATATTGGTACGTATTTCTCATTCTTTTAGTCATTTAACATCATATAGATCTAGGTATAGACACCTCTAAATGTCTAACCTGAGTTTCTTTCTTTAATAATCCTCAAATCCATATTATCATAGAAACTTACATCTAGCTTTACAACACAAGTCATTATCTTATGGTGGAACTTTTATCTTCACATTCCTCGACGTAAGAGGCGATTGCTCGTGTGAGAGAGCCAATCTCGCGACTTGTTCGACACACTATATTAATAAAATACATTTTTGCATGCATATAAGATTGAACATAAATTCAGGATTCTTATATTGATAATAATTATAATCAATTTATCCATAATACATGAACATAATCATATCCTACGTAATCCTAGAGCCATAACATGTTTTTCAAACAAGTCTCTAGATATCGCCTTAGTAAAAGGGACCAGCTATTATTACTCGTGTAGGAATATATTGTAAATTTATTTCTCCACTTTCTACTATGTCTCTTATAAAGTTATACTTAATATCAATGTATTTGGTCTTGCTGTAATATTTAGGATCCTTCGTATATGCGATAGCCGCTTGACTTTCACTATATAAAATCATGGGACCTTTAAAATTCTTTGCGATGTTCAAATGCACAAAGAATCTCTTCAACCAAACATCTTCTTATATTGCAATGCACAAGCCACTAATTCTGATTCCATAGTTGACAGGGCTATGCAAATTTGTTTCTTGATTTTCTATGAAATTGCACTATCATTTAGCAAGAAGGCATAACCGGAAGTTGATTTTCTATCATACCGATCACCAGCCCAATCAGTATCTGTATAACCTCTTAAGGATAAATTGGATCCACTATAGTATAGTGAATAATCAGAAGTACCCTTTAGGTGTCAAAAAAATTCTCTTTACTGCTTTCTAATGACCTCTTCCAGAATTGTATTGATATCTGCTAACCATACCCAAGGCATAACAAATGTCTAGGTGAGTACACATCATAACATACATCAAACTCCCAATTGTACTGGAATATGGTGCTCGAGACATGGCTTTTTTTTTTCAATCTTTGGACTCATATCAAGGCTTAAAGTTTCACCTCTTGCTATAGGAGTATCCATAAATTTGCAACAATTCATTTAAAAACGTTCCAAAATTTTCATTATGTATGTTTCTTGAGATAGACTCAAAATTTTCTTGGAACGGTCTTTTTGGATTTGAACACCCAATATATAGTCCGCTTCACCCATATCTTTTATGTCAAATGACTTTGAAAGCCATGATGTAACAACTTTTACATACTCCAAATTATTTTTAGCTAATAAAATATCATCCACGTAAAGTAAAAGAATCGCAAACTTTTCATTGGACTTTTTCACATAGATACAATGGTCTTCATTGATCATGGTGAAATTAAATGAAATTACTTACTTATAAAATCTCAGGTACCACTTCCTTGAAGACTGCTTAAGGCCATATATTAATCTGTTTAATTTACAAACCTTCTTTTCTTGGCCTTGAACAACAAAAACTACAGGCTGTTTCATGTAGATTTTCTCTTTTAGTTCTGCATTGAGAAAAGCAGTCTTCACATTAATTTGGTGTAATTCTAAATCTAAACGTGCAACTACAGCCAAAAGAAATCGAATTGAGGTAAATTTCACAACTAGTGAAAAAGTTTCCTCATAATCTATTCCAACTTCTTGAGTAAAACCTTTTGCTACCAATCGTGCTTTGTGCCTATCTATTGATCGACCTGATTTGCGTTTAACTTTGACAATCCACGTGTTCACAATAGCTTTACACCTAAAAGAAAGATCAACTGGATCCCAGACTTTATTGGTTTTCATGGACTCTAAATTCTTCTTTAACCGCTTTTATCCATTCATCTTTTTCAGGACTCGATAAAGCCTCAGTCACAGAATTACGTTCATCCAATTCTATAGGAGATACCAGAAAGACAAAATCCTCAATCTCATAAGATCGTTTAGGTACACCTTTTCTGGTACTCTTACGTAATTAAAGTTTAGATTCCTCAATAGGATTTTGGGATTCACAACTCCCACTTGGGCCAGGAATTATTTCTTGATCAATAGAATTATCAAGCATATCTTGTGACATTATTTCATCATCTGAATTCCACCTTTGATAAAGAGGCTCATTTTCCTTTATTTCATTCCTTTTTGAAAAATCATTTTCCAAAAATGTGACATCTCGTGATTCAATTTAAGTAGTACTTCCATCTTCCAATTCACCAATGAACACATATCCTTTCGAGTGTTCAGAGTATCTTGTAAAGATACACTTCTTTCCTTTTGGACTTAGTTTTCCAAACTTACCAAAATGATCTTTAATATATGCAGCACAACCCCAAGGTCATAGATCATTAAAGTTTGGCTTATTACCAGTCCATAGTTCATAGTAGAAGATACTGATTTAGAAGGCACTTTATTCAATATATAGGCCACAGCGCATCTCCCCAGAAAGAGATTGGTAAATTTGCCTGCGCCATCATGGACCTTGTCATATCCAACAATGTTCTATTCCTCCTTTCGGCTACACAATTTTGGTGAGGAGTATAAGGAGTAGTCAATTATCTGATAATTCCATTTTTAATACACAATTCTTCAAACTATTTTGATAGATATTTACATCCTCTATCGGTTCTTAGCACCTTTATAATTTTGTCTAATTGATTCTCAACCTCATTTATATATCTTTTGAAGTATTCAAGTGCTTCTGATTTATGAGATATCAAATAGACATAACCAAAATGTGTGAAATCGTCAATGAATGTAATGAAATATGAAATACCATTCCTTTTCCTCACATTCATTGAACCACAGATATCAGAATGGATTAATTGCAATGAAAATTCAGTTCTTTTAGCCTTCCCAAATGATTTACGTGTAATATTTCCAGCAAGACAATTTTCACAAGTTGGCATTTCAATTTTGGAGAAAGAACCTAGATGTCCTTCCTTAGCCAATCTATTCAGTCGGTCTTGCCCTATATGACCCAATATAGCATGGCATATAATTATATCAACATCATTATTACTAGAATAACATGACATTACACAATAGTTAACATAATAGTCATAAGTTGAAGGATTATGATCTAAAATAATAAAGCCGTCATAGTGATGTCCAAAACCATAAAAAACATTATCTAGAGTAATTCTTACACAATTACGACTAAAGAACAAATAAAAACTAACATCTAAGAGAACAGACACAGACACTAAGTTTCATCGAATTTCTGGAGCATATAGGACGTCATGCAACCTTAAAGACCGTCCTCACGTAAATCTACTTTGCAAGTGCCAATCCATTTAAATTCAAGTCTTGCATTATTTCCTACATATATCCTCTTTGATCCAGGTGAAACTCGACAGAACTCCATAAACTCTTCTCGATCTCGACTCACATGGTTGGTGGCTCCTGAGTCTACAATCTACATAGCATAAGATTCATCTAATAAAATAGTGCTAGAAATATATGTATCACTTAGATATGCATTTAGAAATGCTACCTTTTTCCCTTCAGGACATTCACGAGCAAAATGCCCCAGATTTTGGCAATTGTAGCACTTTATCTTGCTCTTGTCTTTCTTCTTGAAAAACTTTTTCTTCTTCTTGAAGTTTAGCTTGTTTTTTTTATCAGAGGATCCTTCTTCAGTCTCTTTACCCTTCCGTACTTTTTCCACTTCTTCTTACTCTTGAATAATGAAGAGTCCTTATCACTTGATTCAGCCATAGAGGCATTAGAAGCAGCTTTAGGAGCACCAAGCCGCTCATCTTCAAGTTCAACGTGACGTGCAATATCAGAAAAATTTTTAATGTTGTCATTGTGGGTTAAGTTGACCTTCAGGTGTTCCCAACTATTGGGAAGAGATTGGATCACTACCTGAACCTGCTTCTCATTTGAGAGAACATGACCAACACTTTTGAGTTAAGCTATCATATTTGACATCACCCTAAGGTATTGTTTGATGTTTTGATCATGACGCTTCTTGTAAGTGTCAAACTTGATAGTCAGCTGTGTCAGGCGGGTAATAGAAGTACCCCCATATGTTCCTCGCATGTGTGCCCAGATGGCATTGGTAGTAGGAAATTTCTCACACTCATGTATGAGGTCATCAACCATAGAACTTACTATGATTCTACGTGCAATGGAATCAGCCTTTTTTCAAGCCTTATAAGCTTCAAGGTCTCTCCTGTGTTGTGCAGTATTGCCCTCTTCTGGTAGACTTAAGTCATGGTTAATACCTTCAAGAGCATTTTGCTCTTCTAGTACATACCACATCCTACGACTTCATATGTTGTAGTTGTCTCTATTAAGTTTTTCTCCTTTGTTCAAGTCAACAATTATGCTTTTAGATGCCATGTCTGTTATTAAGAGACAATTATGCAAGTATATTATCAATTATGCATGCAAATTACACATTTAAGTAAATCATTTCACATAAAGGTTTTATATTTAGTGTAAAATCAAAAGGACACTTAAGAATCCAATCATCATATACTAACTAAACATTTAACAAAAATTAGAAATTAATTTCTTAATGTGCATTAGAATGATATCTTTCAATTAAGTCATTTAAAACTCAAACAAATGAATGAAATTCATATAAAAGTATATAAAGAACTTAACATAAATATAAAGTTTATAATTAACTTCATGTTACAAGTCAATCTAAAAATAAAAGTCATTCCAAAAGTATTCAAGATGACTTATATACACCCAAAAAGGGTCGCTAGGCCAAATCTCATGGTAAATATCAATTAATATCTCACCCCAAGGGTCACAGAGAGAATTTTCTAAAATATCTAATGCTTCCCAATCCGAGATTTCTACATAGTTTTCTAGTTCTACATGTTTCATCTTAAACAGATGTATAAAACTAGCAACACTAATGTTAGGCGAAATCTTCAAAGACTTGAATTCTTTTAGCTTCTTCTCTCTTTCCCTTCATATAGCCTTTTCATTTCATAACATATTTTGTGTCATCCTAGGGACACCATTTCATATAATCTCTCGACCTCAAAAACATGCCCTTCGACAACGTGCTCTTCTACCTTATCTCTTTACTCGACATCCAGAACCCCCACTTGAAGCAATTCGAGTTTGTCTCCATTCAGTCATTTCTGAAATAGGAACTAAGAAACAATAAGAATGGATTTACCACTCAATGTGACACTTATGTCACAATTCATAACTCAAGTATAGTGTAATGACCCTCCAGGTCATTTTCTATATTTACAAACTTTTTGCAATTTAGAGCTTTTCTATATCTACCCCAATTTATTTGTGACTTTTTGAAACTAACAGTCCGGTTACGAGACAGTTTGTTTTATTTTTAGAGTTAATTTTCTATTTTAAAGTCTCTACTGATAGGGATTGACTATTAGGCATTAAACTTAAGCTAATGATATGTACACTAATTCTAATAGTTATATCAACTCTATAATATTGATTTTAAGCTAGGGGGACCTTCAGTTAAGATCCCAAGACTTTTAGATTCATTTTTACGGCTATTGGTTGGATTTTGGTAAAAGTGACCCTTGGGTGTAGGGCTCATATTTTGTTGAAATTACTCTGGACAGAAATTTCAATGGCATGGTTGTGTCCAGAATGTCAAATTTAATGGGAAATCATAGTTCATTTGCATTCACGAGATTTTGAATAAATCCCAAGGGGTCGATGGAAACTTGGAAAAAACTAAGTTCATCAGGTGCATGGAAGCAGCTGGTGCAACCACTTAAATAGACCTTTGGTCTCTTATGCAACCAAAAAGTCATTGTAGCGTCCAAGACTGGTTCCACCTTATTTCTTTAAGGGGGGCTAAACCGCCTTAGCAAGCATTGATTATGCAACGCGTTGTCGACTAAAGCGGAGGTTGACCAGACATAGGTTTTGCTTAAGTGACCATGAGATACTTTAGCCACAATCTCTTAAGCGGTAACTGTAGGGGCATTACATTCTCCCCTTCACCTAATTTTCTACCATTTTCTGTAAGTCCTAAAAACATAAAAACCCTACAGATCTTAGAGAACTAGGAGGTTGATCCTTGGTTGATTGTGGGGTTTTGGTGAGCTCGGGATAGTTCTTCGCCGTAATCATTGTAAGTTTCCAATTAATTCTTAATTTAAATCTCTAATTTAGTCTTGAATCCCTAGTTTCTTGATGAATTAAATTAAGTGTCAATTAAGTTTGTAATTCACTTATTATTGAGGGTAAATAATCCATAAGCATATAAGGACGTGTTGATGGTTTTAAAGTTACAATTTTATAAGCGGTCCCTATATGGGATTTTGACTCAATTTTGGGACCCAAAGTATTAAAATATAATATGGGTATCATTATTTTCATATAAATGTGTAGATCATTATTTTTCTTGTATACCATTGTACGAACCCTTCGTAGAAGGAAAAAAATTCTAATTTAGCAGACTTTATCTGACATTCTTTGATGTCTATAGAGGTCAGGCTTACTCTCCTCTTAGATTGAGCCTAATCATAGTATTGGTTGGATATTATGCCAGTTTTTGGTTGGGAACCTCAACTTGGATGTATATCTAGTGAACTTTGGATTATTTAGTCAGTTAATGGAGCGTAATTAGGTAGATTTTACTCAATTACCCATCCTTCAGTGGAATCGCTATCTTAGAACTCAATGAGACCTATAAAGTACAGATTTTGGAACATTAGTCTGGCTTGTGGTAGAAATTGCTTTAGAATGAACCTTTGGGGTTAGAGGCGGGGTCCTCTATCCCACCTTAGGTAAAAAAATAAATAGCTTCTTGTAGACTTAGGAGGCTTTCTTTCGGCATCCCATTTATATTCTTGAGCTTCATGAGGATTTAGACATTTTCTAACTTTGACTAGGCTAGGACCATGGGTTATTTTAAGATCGATTTGAGTCCAACAATCATGATATTAAGACTGATTTGATTCCTACATCTATGATAATATTATCTTCAATTTGAGTTCAATATTTATGACATTATTTGTGGCTTAATTCTGGCATGTGACATATTATTTTTGATTCGAGTTCGATATTGAGAAGTTACTTATCATGGTTGAGGAGCCAATTCAAGTTCGGTGTTTATGGTATGGGGCAATCCACGGTTGTGGTTTTGAATTACAAATATCTTATAAGTGTTACTGTATTATTTTCTTTCTTGATTGCATCCATCGGGCTTATGGAGGCCCAATTGGGTTATTTATTCTTGTTTGCATCTTTTGGGCTTTTGAAGGCCCAATAATACTATAGTTAGTCATTTATCATTCATATTATCTAGTCGGTTGTTTACCCTCAGTATTTGGAGTGGAATTCCAGGTTTTTACTTTCTCTAACTTTAGTTTACTATCTCGTATCTTATTAGACTTCTATTATAATTTAACTCAATCGATCAATGATGACTATTGAGTACCCATTGCTTTGGCTCTCATGCTACACTTTTATTATCTTTTCTGGTGAGTCTGAGTGTTATCTGCCATATTGATATTGTATTAGTATTGGTTGAAGTTCAGAGATAGGGTGAGCTTTCGGAGCCGTAGGTGACTTTCTCCCGTTCTTCTATTTTGGATGGTCTTTTTATTCGAGGCTATGTATATTTTATACTTATACTACTCTAATTCTTTTGCTAGAGGCTTTTATACCAACCTTACTAAGCCGTGTGGTTTTTACTCTTTTTCCCATTTATCTTAGGTTGTGTTGTTATCCTTTTATTTTGCAACTTGTGATCTAATTACTCATTTAATTACAACATTTATGCTATTTTTCACCAACTACCCCATTACTTGTAGGTTCGGGCAATAGTTTGGCTTACCTACAAGTGAGATATATTAGGTTACATCACGACTCATTAAATCGGGTCATGAAAAATTAGTATCAGAGCGCAGGTTCACTTGTATTGTTGGTACAATAACAAGTGTCTTGTAGAGTCTCATGGATCGGAATGATGACATTCATTTCTTATCTTTGGAAGTCTATAGGAAATTCTTAGGAGATTTTTACTTTCTTCATTCATTTCAGGCAATGAGTCTAAGTTAATTTTTAAAATTTATCCTATTTTACTCTTTTATAGATGGCTAGGATGTCAGCTAACGCTACAAGAGAGACAACAACCTTGAGTCTGTGACTAGGTATCGTGCCAGAGGTTGTAGCTCACCTAAAAGTCGAGAGTAAAGGAGAGTTCTAACTCCAAATAGGGGTTAATACAAGGATTCTTCACCAAACCCTATTTCTACTCCCGTACTAAAGGTTACTCCACCCCGGACAGTAGTGGGCTCGGGGTTAACCTATGCCTCACTAGGGTTTATTCATTAATTACAACTCAAAGATGGTTAAGTTCAGTTGTTGGGATTTGTTGGTGTTGCACCGTCTAATTGTGATCAGTCTAGGGGTCAGAGTTGTAGAAAGATAAGGGCATAACCTATATCTATGGCCCCCAGGTTGAGACCTGTCATAACCCGAGCTGAGGCGCTGGCTGCGATGGACATCCTAAACCGTAAAGACCCGAATGACCTTCTCTATCTGGAAATCATACACACATTCATATAATATGAAGAAATAGGTGGAAGTGTAAAACAATATAAAATCATGGTTAGTATCACAATACAATTGAACAATCCAAAATGGAATCTATAAACTACTAACACCATCTAACACCAGTCTGCGAAATATCTAATATATCAAAACCAACATCTTGTCAAAAACTAGGACAAGTCCCCCAGTCAGACCATAAACACTAAATGAGATAACAAAGTAAAATAACTAGGACTTCTAGAATAGAGAAGGCTCACCAACTACAACTTTTAACACATACAAGCCTACTGTTGAACGGGACCTTGGGACTGTGCCTCAAATCCTGAATATAGGGGGTCAATACATATGTACTGGTACACAAAGTATTCTAAAATAAAGAACTGGTATATAAAGTAGGAGAGAGCATTTAATGAAAAAGATATGTCATTCATAACACATTAAAAATTTATGGGCATAATCAATAGGCTTTTTAAAACTTTTTTGTAAAATTTCAACTCAACATCTTTGTCTTACTTCTGAGCTAAGTGGTACACCCTATAAGTCTACGACACCATAGGCTATATGGAGTCCTCCCTTGACTCGAAGGCGAAGCCCCCAACCCAATTTTTCTGTAAGGGTTAAAGTTTCTAATTTGGATACGCCATAAGGCACTAGGCCAGTATATAATCGGGGACATAATAGCCCATATCATCAAAACATCATTTTGGGAAATGAGTTACATAAACTCGTACCTTCTATGGGTAACCACCTAATATCTCTTAATTCTATTTTTATCCTTTTCTAAACATGCATCTTTTTGAAATCAATTCTGAAAATCTTAATGAATCTGACTTATATTCTGTTCTGAGTTGGTTATGGCATTATCTGTTTTGGTATTATCATACAAAGACTTTCAATTCATATATCTAAGACATACAATATCACGATACTATCCTTTTATTCAAAACATAATGTTTGTACCACCAAATCATTCAAATAGTACAAGAGAATACATAAAAAATAAACTTATGAAAAAATTCTCTCTTTCCATTCACAAAAATATGGCGGTCAATTACCTTGTATTAAACCATGCAATTTTTTAGTAATCATATTTAACATTTACAAACAAGAATTATCCATCTCTTCAATTATTTAACATTTACAAACAAGAATTATCCATCTCTTCAATTCACAACCAACATAAAGTTCATAAATGACAGTAACCCTTGGTTCATGCTTTAAGACATGCAATTGAGTAACCCATAACTTGTAAAACAAGAAGTAACACAATGAGAGAGGGAAATACGATATTCATTCTTTCAATTCATATTTAAAAATTGGAAACACATATATACATATACACGGGAAAATCAAGATTCAAGGGAAGGCCTCAAGACCAAAACATTATATCATTAGAAAGGATTCATAATGCATATTTCTTAAATTATTTTCAAAATCCTTCATGAATATATAATTTCTAAACTTTAACAAATTAATAAAACAATTTCACCATGCCTCTGTAGTTTAGGAAAACCCCACGTACCTTATGTTCTTTAGTTGAAAAATAGAACCCTAATCTTGAAGCTTTTATTAGGAAATCTTGGATTGAAAGACTTGAATTCTTGCCTTGAAGAAAACCCTAATTTCTCCTTGTTATTGAAAGTGGAGTGGATTATTGCAAGACCATATAAAATTTATAGTTTAATTCAGTCCTTTAAGCTTGTTAAGAGATCCTAGAGTTGGAAAATTCTAGCTAAGTATTTAGACTTAGTTTATTTTAGCCTTCGAAAGTTGGAAATTTCATTTCGCAACCTTAATGTCCTTTAAGTGTCTATGTTTTAGTTAATTCCTGATCAGGAAGGTCAATAGATATTCCTGGAAAAGTTTTAGATTTTTTAGACTTTGTTTGAAGCTTTTTTGGAATCCCAAAATAGTAAAGCAACCCAATTTTGGTGCGCCACATCACCTATTGCGTTGGTCAATGTTTTTCCCAGCTACCAGCATCAAATTATAGTGAGTTGGCGCGATTTTGGCACTATACGTCGACTATCACATCGATGCCATTGATGCACCGTGTTGATCTGCGCGTCAGTAACCCAGTTTTTTAGTCATTTAAAAGTCACGTCTCAAGGGGTAATTGGGTTTTTTTCCCACGCACTTCAGCCCTCATAACATAAAATTTGGCCCCTTTAGAGGCATAATACAATCATTATTCATAAAATGCTCAAAAACAAAACCTTAGGGCTACCAATCCAAGAATCAAATCCAAGAGATTTCACTATCAATCTTTCTAAATTCAAGCAATAAGGTTTGAAAAGTGCGTATCCAAGGGTCCCTTCCACCCTTGGAGTTTAAGAAACTTCTTTTAAAAGCATGAATTGTGATCTCTATGTCGGTTTGAATGTAATCATGTTAATGTTGTGGTATGTGTTCCAAGTTGAAATCATTATGTATTTCTTGATATTATGATAGCATGTAAGTTGAATTTTGATTATCATATATTGAAACCCTTGAATTATGAAGTCATGATGTATTAGCATTTTTGTTCGTGCCCAAGTATGAAGCTACGCCTACTGTGTGTTTGATAAAAAGCTAAATTGATTATGGTGCTTTTATAATCCTTTGGTGATCTAAATGATTAACTTATGCTATACCCACATGTTCACAATGTCTTCCATTCTAAAGTTATACTTTGCATGTGTTTGATGGAATGTTCATGAGATTGGTTTAATGAAATTATGATGTGCTAGCATGCATTCCTATGTATTAGCATGCATTCCTATTCATGTACAAGTTCATAACATTCAAGTAATTGATGAAATGCCTCATAGATTGTATTGTAAGTTGTTAACTATTATTAAGTATTCAAGAATTTTCATATTTTATTATTTTTATGCTATCGAGTCCTATAGGAGAATTCAAATGAGATGTATTAATCCTAGAATCGTAGGGTTATATCTAAACCTATGTTGGCTACATAGTTCTGGAATACAAGGATTGCTTCTAAGGATCACACCCTCTACTGGCGGATGAGCCCCCATCCTTGGGTTTACTCGGTGCTAAATCCTACTCCCAACTGAATAGACACTGGACTGATTTCCTAGTTCATACTAGGCTGGCTTAATCTCTTACTTATTGTATTGATTAGCTGAATTAAACTGAGTTTACTGAGTTTCATTAACTGACAGAATACTACTGAGTTCTGTTAGCTGACTGAGATTACTGAGGAATGAATTGAGTACTGAATGGGAATGGATTGATACTGAGTTTACTGAGTTTTCCTGAGTTCTGTAATTGAACTAGAGTACTACTGATCGTGACATGACTCAGGCTATTTTGTAACTGACACTGGCTGTAGGCACATAGCTAAATTATCGGGTATTAAATACCCGTAGCGAGGGGTTGATGAAAAAGCTCTCTATCAGAGAGGGTTCACTCACAGCTTGTCTTTACCTATGACACGGTATTGACACCTTTCCAACTGGGGTTACAAGTTGGACCCCAAATAGTTTAGAAAGGGGCATGTCAGTAAGATGATTACCTTCCACAGTCACAGTATCAGTCTCAGTCATTAATAAAAAACTTAAATAGTTCTACAGATTTCAGGACAATCAGATATAATCACTAAACTCAGTATTAAGCATAGCTAGTTCTATCATAAATAGGACTGTCAGATAAGTTACTCAGTAAATAGTATATTACTTATCAGTTACATCATTTAACCTTTATTCAGGCTCAGTATTCAGTATTATTAGGATCTCAGTTACAGTTCACATATTCATATATGTACTATCATTGGATCACACTCATGCTATTTAGTTGTTATTTTTTATGCATATGAACCCCTGCATTCAGCCTTACCTCACTTTGCATACCAGTACATTCACATGTAATGACATATACTTTTCTCTTGTGCTATGGTGTTTTATACTATAGGTTCAGATGTATGGGCTCTAGAGAACCCTTAGCAAATCAGACTTTGAGCAGACAGAGTAGTGGCGAGTCCTCATAGTTTAAGGATATGTTTATTTATTCTATACCTCAGTTTATTTTCAATAGTTAAAGTTAGTTGGGTGCTTGTCCTATCAACTCCACACTTTAGACAATTTTAGAGGCTTTTCAGACTAGCTGTTCAAACAGTAATTAGTATTTTAGATTAAGATGTTTTATCAGATTTTATCATTTCTCTGTATCAGTATTACAGTTTTCAACCTTATGGCATTTCAGCAGATTATTCTATATGATACAATCTTATTACCCAGTTAATACAGTATGCACCATTCATGGGTTAGATTGTGGTCCTTCAGGAATATGCGTACCGTGTAGCATTTGAGGTACTAGACTTGGGGAGTTACAAACTTGGTATTAGAGCCTAAGGTTTAATAGAGTCCTAGAAATTCTGAAAGATGCATCTAGTGAAGTCTTGTGCATTGGTGTGTAGCGCGCCACACTTATGTACAGGAGGCTATAAAATGTTGTAGGAACAGTTTCCCTTCTTTCAGTATTCATGTCATGCGTGTGAGCATGAGTTCTAGTTAAACTCTTATTCTAATCCCTTTCTTTATTTTAGTTACAGAACATGACTTCTAAAAGGACTAACAAAAGAAAAACTAGAAACCAGTCAATATCTCAGCCCATTCAGGAAGAGCACGTCACTTATGCAGAATTCAGAACTACATTTACTACTCTAGATAATTCAATAGCATCCTAGAATAAATGGCCAGCTATTATTTTGGCCAACCCAATGACCAATATTGTTGCAGCCAGGATTTGGGACTTCACCCAAATGAATTCTTCTTTATTCTCAGGATCTAAGCCAGAAGAGGATCCATAGGAGTTCCTCAATCAGGTTTAGAAAGTCACAGATATCATGGGAGTGACCTTCAGTGAGAGTGCTACGTTATCCACCTATCAACTATAAGAAGTAGTCTATACATAGTTTAAGCAGCAGGAGGTAGACAGGGGTGCAGATAAAGAGCCCATAGAATGGGAAGAGTTTGCTATGACCTTTTTAGATAGATTATTTCCCTTAGAGCTGAAAGAAGCCAAGGTGTTAGAGTTCATTAATCTCAGGCAAGGCAGTATGAGTGTGAAAGAGTATTTCCTCAAGTTTACTCAGTTAGCCAGGTATGCTTCCCATGTAGTGGCAGACAATAGATCTAGAATGAGCAAGTTTGTGTCTGAGGTATCGAGTAGAGTGGTTAAGGAGTGTAGGACTACAATGTTGATTAAGGAGATGGACATATCTAGGCTTATGGTCCATGATCAACAGATTGATGAGTAGAAGCTTAAGAAGAAGGAGAGAGAAATAAGAAAGCTAGAATATGTAGTTTCAGCTTTACTTAACCTAATTCAGAAGGTGGGAATCATTCTTAGTTCCGCCCAAAATATGCAACCCCAGTTCTATCTTCAGCTAGTGCACCAGTACCAAAGTTTAGGAATGACAGTCATGATGGGGCGCCAGGCTCAAAGACCCAGAGTAGTGCAAGTTATGTTTGTACTAACCTATTTTGCAAAGAATATGGTAAGAATCATAAGGGGGTGTGTAGAGTTAGTAGTGATGTATGGTTTTGATGTGGCGAGTCAGGTCACAGAGTCCGAGATTGTCCTAAGACTGGCCCACAAAGTTAGCATAGTTATCCTTAAGCTCTGTCCGATCGTCCAAATCAGCAGGGTGCCACTTCTAGTGCCTCCAGTGGGCAGCGCCCAAATAGGATTTATGCACTTCAGTCTAGGAAAGATCCAAAAATTTCTCCTGATATGGTTACTAGTACATTACATAACTCTCCTTTCACATGTTTATGCCTCATTTGATTCAGGAGCTTCTCTGTCTTTTGTAACTCTTTGGATAATAATTAACTTTAAAGTTAGACCAAATATTAAGAAAACCTTTCTCAGTCTCCACCCCAGTGGGTCTGTCTATCGTCGCTCGACAGATATATAAGAAATGTTCGATTATGATATCTCAGGAGTCAGGCTTCTAGATTTTAGTAGTAATATTAGTACGTGTAGAAAAGTAAAGGGTGGGAATGATACCCAATCCGTCTTCACCTCTGTTCTAAGTTTTGTACTTCAGTCATCATGATACCTACGCATGCTTTACGTCTCAGCTTCATTAACACAACTTATATTTACGTATTTTCAATAGAATTGCGTGCACTTATAGTTCCTAGTATGAGGAGTTCCAATTCACTCAACAGTACAAATCATGTTCCATGAGTATAGAAAACTACAAACTTAGGTCATGTAGCTCATGACTACTACTCTCATGCCTTACAATATATTCATCCCTCATTACCATCTCGATTACAGTCATTATTATAGTCTCAAACATAGTGTCAGCCTCAGTCTCTGTCCAGTGATTATATTCATAACTCAATTCAGTCTTAGGATTGCTCGACTATAGCATACAGTTATTAGTTTCTCAAATTTTAAGTATTCAGCACCTCAGTTTACAGACTATTTTAGAATCATATCATATGCTTGGCCTTGCATTCTTAAATAATACAATTTTCATGGATTCGTGCTTAGTTATTTCATGTTATCCAGTCAGTCCTTACCTTATATACATGACACTCTACGATTTCAGTTCAGTTATTCAGGCTAAGTACAGTTCTGTCTTGCAGACCCAGTAATTCAGTTAATTTGATAAGTTAGTATGCATATGCATTTGTGCTCAACCCCCATGTGAATATTTTCAGTAGTCTCAGGTGAAGGGTTGTACTAAGGTGGAGAGTATAGTTCAAAGGATATTCAAGGGATATCTCTAAGCTCAAAAATTTTAGTTGCAGTGCATAAGGCATAGTCACTTCATCTTAGATGATGTTTCGTAGGCCATGACTCCTATTACCAAACTTATTCAGACCATGCCAAGATTTTCTTACCCCATAAAGCCACTAGAACTCTATAGAAAAACCATCATAAAAAGTCCCTAGTTGAGCATAAGTTTTTAGCATAAGTTAGTCTGCAAATCCCATGATTCAGTTTAGCAGCCAGACGAATAAGTTTTATGGTTTCCCGTCTTTATATTTATTCCTTCTATTCGAAGTCTCATGAACATAACTATTCCAAGCTGGGTCTAACAGGTAGTTGTATATTCATCCCAGTCCGTGTATCATATCTCAGTTTCAGACCCCAGATATCATATCCAGTCACAACTCGGTTTGTAGGTGCCCTATGGATCATCCCAGTTTTCCTCAGTATCTTAGCCAAGTCAGTATTCTTTAAGGGACATAATGTCCCTCGGGGGATTTCTCTATTACCCCCGAGCTATCATGTCCTAAACCCTCCAGCTTCTCTTTATGTAACGAATCTAATTTGGAATGGAGGGTACTCATAGGTTGACCCTGAAGTTCCAATCTTAGCCGTGAGCTATGTATTTAGAGGCTCAGTTCAGTTCTTGATATTCAGTCCATGTATCACACTTTAGACTCAGTAATGTCCCCACGACCCTCTAGTCAAAGTTCTTTGGCAGAATCAGTCCGTTGAGGGAGCTACTTTGGAAACAAAAATAGACATGCAGAACAAGTATCCTTACCTCTTCTCCACTAATCCAGACTCAGCCCAAGGTAATGGATTTCCTAAAGATTATTAAGTTTCATGCTCAAATTTCCATTACAAACCTGGTATTATTTACCATTGCGTACTCAGTCATATGTTCATGAGTCAGTTCAGTTATGTATTCATGCATCAAATATGTATGATCAGTGTGAGAAACTTAGATTATCAGTACTCCCAGTCATGCATTCATGAATCAGGTCAGTCATGTACTCATGCATCAGATATGCATACTCAGTATGAAATTCAGCATGTCAGTAATATCAGTCCTATAGTCAGGTCCCAGATGTTTGTGTCTAGCAAGTAGATTCAGCCTACTAGTACTCTCAGTTCAGTCAGTCTTATTCGAGGATGAAACTTCCCAAGGGAAAGATATTGTAAGACCCCATAAAATTTCTAGCTTAATTTAGTCCGTTAAGCTTGTTAAGGGGTCCCAGACTTATAAAATTCTAGCTAAGTATTCAGACTTAGTTTATTTTATCCTTCAAAAGTTCACAATCTCATTTTGTGACCTTAATGTCCTTTAAGTGTCTATGTTTTAGTTAATTAATGATCAGGAAGGTCAATAGGTGTTCTCGGACAAGTTTCAGATTTTTTGGACTTTGTTTGAGGTTCCTTTGGAATCCCAAAATAGTGAACCAACGTGATTTTGGCGTGCCGCGTTGCCTATCGCCTTGGCTAATATTTTCCTAAGCTACCAATGATAAATTCTAGTGAGTCATCACAATCTTGTTGCGATGCGTCGATTATCGCATCGATGCCATCGACATGCCACATCAACTAGCGCATCGGTAACCCAATTTTTCAGTTATTTAAAAGCCCCATCTCAAGGGGTAATTGGGTTTTTTTCCCACTCCTTTCAGCCCTCATAACACAAAATTTGACCCCTTTAGAGGCATATACAATCATTATTTGTAAAATACTCAAGAACAAAACCCTAAGGATACCAATCCAAGAATCAAATCCAAGAGATTTGACCATCAATATTTCCAAATTCAAGTAATAAGATATGTAAAGTGTTAATCCAAGGGTCTCTTCCACCCTTGGAGTTCAAGAAACTTCTTTTAAAAACATGAATTGTGATTTTCATGTTATGGGTTTGAATGTAATCATGTTAATGTTATGGTATGTATCCCAAGTTGAAATCTTCATGTATTTTTTTGATATTATGATAGCATGTAAGTTAAATTTTAATTTTTTTTATTGAAACCCTTGAATTATGAAGTCATGATGTATTAGCATTGTTGTTCATGCCCAAGTATGAAGTTACGCCTACCATCTGTTTGATAAAATGCTAAATTGAGATTATGGTGATTTTATGATCCTTTGGTGATCTAAATGATTAACTTATGCTATACCCACATGTTCATAATGTCTTCCATGCTAAAGCTATACCTTGTATGTGTTTGATGGAATGCTCATGAGATTGGTTTAATGAAATTACGATGTGTTAGCATGCATTCCTATTTATGTGCAAGTTGATGACTTTCAAGTGATTGATGAAATGCCTCATAGATTGTATTGTGAGTTGTTGATTATTGTCAAGTATTCAAGAATTGTCAAGTTTTATTATTTTTATGCTATTGAGTCCTGGGGGTATTCAATACCCGTCAATTTAGCTGTATGCCTAGAGCAGTGTCAGTTACAGAATAGCCTCAGTCAGGTCATGACCAATAGTACTCTAGTTCATTTACAGATCTTAGGAATACTCATTAAGCTTAGTAAACTCAGTATTAATCCAGTCCCAGTTAGTACTTAGTTCACTCCTCAGTAATCTGAGTTAGCTAACAGAACTCAGTAGTATTCCGTCAGTCAATGAAACTCAGTAAACTCAGTTTAGTTAATCTGTACAACTAGTAACAGATCATTCCTGCCTAGTATGAACTAGAAAATCAGTCCAGTGTCTATTCAGTTGGGAGTAGGATTCAGCACCGAGTGAACCCAAAGATTGGGGCTCACCCGCCAGCAGAGGGTGTGATCCTTAGAAGCAATCCTTGTATTCTAGAACTACGTAGCCAGCATAGGTTGAGATATAACCCTACAAGTCTAGGGTTAATACATCTCATTCGAGTTCTCCTACCAGCGAGGGGTTGACAAAAGAGCTCCCTATCAGAGAGGGTAAACTTTTATCTTGTCTTTACTCGTGGCATGGTACTAACACCCTTACAATAGGGGTTACAGGTCGGACCCCAAATAGTTCAGAAAGGGGCATGTCAGTTAAATGATTACCTCCCACAATCACCATCTCAGTCCCAGTCATCACTAAAGAACTCAGATAGTTCTATAGATTTCAAGACTATCAGATGCAATCACTCAGCTCAGTACAAAACTCAGCTAGTTCCATTAGAAATAGGACTGTCATACATAATCACTCAGTAAAAATTATATTAGTTATCAGTTACATCAATTAACCAGTATTCAGACTAAATATTCAGTATTATCACGATCTCAGTTACAGTTCACGTATTCAAGCATGTACTCCCATTCAGTCATACTCATGTTATTCAGTTATTATTGTTCAAACATATGAACCTTTGCATTCAGCCTTACCTTACTTTGCGTACCAGTACATTCACACGTACCGGCGCATACTTTTGTTTTGTGCTATGGTGTTTTATACCATATGTTCGGATGTATGGGCTTCAGAGTACCCTTAGTAGATCAGACTTTCAGCAGACAGAGTAGTGGTGAGTCCATATATTTTGAGGACATATTTATTCATTTAATACCTTAGTTTAGTTTCTATAGTTGGAGTTAGTTGGGGGCTTGTCCTATTAAATCCTCAATTTAGACAGTTTTAGAGGCTTGTTAGACTAGCTGTTCAGAAAGTAATCAGTATTTTTGATTCTGATGTTTTATCAGATTTTATTATTTCTCTGTATTAGTATTATAGTTTTGAACCTTATGGCATTTCGGCCTATTATTCCACATTATACAGTCTTATTACTCAGTTATTGTAGCCGGTACCAGTCATAGGTTAGCTTATGGTCCTTTGGGATTATAAGCATCATGTAGCATCTGGGGGTACCAGACTCGGTGCATTATAGTTATGAGTGATGAGAAACTAATATTTTATTAGTTAATAGGGTTAAATGCGTGATTTAAGTCTTGGGGGTGGGGTTTGAGGTGAGGAAAATACCAAAATACCCCTTAAGAAACCAAAGAAAATTGCAAAAATCTTTAGTTGACGATCAAGGTTGACGGCCCGTCAGTTAGGTGACAGCTCGTCACCTAAGTCATCACTTTTATGCTTGAATTCTTCCTTACTATTCTAGGCTGACGACTAGAGCTGATGGGTCATCACTTAGTTGATGGCTCATCTGCTTAGTCGTCACCTAAGTGATGGCTTATCAGCATAGTTGCCACTAAGTTGACAGGCAAATACTTCCAAGTAAAATGAGCATAACTTTCTATTCCGATATCGGATTAAGGTGAAACTATTTATGTAGGAAATATTTTTTTTTGTATATCGTATGCCCTATAAATCATTTATACAAGATGTTATGGTCGATGGAAGTTGACCCAAAGTTAGACATTCACTAAAACTTAATAGGTAGAAGCGTTCTCAACTTGCCTTTTAGTTAGGAGATATTTGTGATCTAAATTCATATCCAAAGGTATTCCCACACTAGAGAATTGATCTCACATATATATTTACAAGGAATTATTGGGTCCAGGTCTATACGCATAGGAACAGTGGTTCGAAAACTAGCCCAAAAAATATGAGGTATTACATTATCTCCCCTGTGGAATCATTCATTCTCGAATGATGGGTAGGATTTTGTTGGAGCTATAGAAGTATGGAATAATGGAAGTAATATCATATTAGGAAATTTTATTTTCCTCTATGAAACATATGTAGATATTCAAGAAGAGATTCATGACATCGCCAAGTAAATTGTGTAAGCACAACTAATGAGATAACGAAACTTGACAACAACATGATCTTGGCATGTATTTTATGGTACATGATCATAACATTGTAAGACATGAATTTTCCTATGAATCCTTATCTTGATTAAGATTGGTGCAATACATGAACTTAGATTCTTGCGGGACATAAGAATAGAATATAAACATTATCCACCTCAATTGATATGTCTAAAAGCCTTTAAATTTTGCAACGTTCCTCAACTATGATTTCAGCTATGAATACTACATTTCAATCGTTCTCCTCACTAAGATCAACAATTAAATCGTTCTCACAAATAGTTTCTCCACATATCTCCTTCCCAACTATTTCACATAACAAAAGTTTGTCTCCTTCTTATCCCCTTAACTTATAACCTTACCTAAATAAATTACCTCAAAATTTTCACATTCAAGAACATCTACTCCCCTACCTAAAACATCACTACTCTTTCATAGCTACTATCATACTATCATATGGGGGGTTATTGAAGGACCTAAGCATGAGCATCATTAAAGGAGAGTGACACTATTTGACTATAACTTATACTTATTGAACTACTCAAGGTAGGACATGATATGATATATGATACAATAGTAGTGAAGTGCTTCATATATAAGACATCTAGATCATAAATAAAGAGTCGTTTCGGCATAAATATAACACTATATGAGTTCTTAGGATAGACCACTATGAGAAACATGAGAGTATATATCATGAGTTGTATAACATGAAGGTGGAATTCATGAAGTCAACGATTGAGACAAGAATTTCTACTTGGAGCCATTGCTCCTTATTTAAGAACCGAACATGTCCATGAGCTTGCAAAAAATTTATATCATTGGGCTAGAAATGACATAGCATAAATTGGTAACACATAAAAAGAAAAATTTTTCTTAGAACCAAGCATGTTATAAGACAGGGATTTTTTTATGGATCATGAGCATCATACCATAGAGCTTGAATTCATGAAAGATTGGATTTACCGAACCATCATTGCATCTAGTGTGGAGGTCAAAACATGACATGACTTACATAGAGAACTCAAACCTTAGACATCAGTAGGACTTGAATAAATAAGACATTGGTAGAATGAACTCTTAAACTGAATTAGGAGGAATATGATTGAATAGGAATAGGTTTATCATGACTCTTCCATAAACTTGCCATAGTTAGGAAATTAAAGAACTACCTTAACTCACCATCCCCCCCTAGATCAAAGTCACTATCCTAGACTTGAGAACATTACCTCTCTCAATCTATAACCATAATTCTCAACACAATAGGGGGAGGGGGTATAGTATACACATGAACACAGACTTCCCTCAATAATTTTAATATAAAGAAACTAAATTCTTTCTCGGAAATCCCCTTCAAGAACACTAGTCATAACTTCCTCTAACCCCTAAAGTCATCAACTTATGACTAACATTAGTATGGGCATGGACATCCACACTTCTAAACACTTAACATTCTATCTTCAACTCCTTAGAATACTCATATTACACCTCTAATTACATAAGTTACAACTTAACAAAATTTGTAAAACCATACCCAAGGCTCACATTGCCAACCTATATTTCCTCAATTCAAAACTAAAGAAAACCATACAACAAATTCCCAGACTTCTACATACTATAAAATTCAATAACGGAAACTAAGTACGCAAGACACCTATACACATAAAACTTTGTCTAACAACAGACTACCTGGGAGGGGGATTACACTTTTCCCTATATACTGAATCCCTTACCCATTTAACGAGTCAACCCCAATTCATTATTTTTAACACTAGTTCTCATCTACATAAAAATTATAATTATATAGTCCTTTTTCCACAGGTTGCCAACCAAAGCTACTTCACACCTCACATCAAACCTACTAATTCATTACCACAAAGTATGCATCATTAACCTTAAGATACTATTCTCACCACCACAATCCATATCTAAAGTTGAAGCCTATTGTCTAACAACACCAATCATATGAAGCATGCCACATACTACACTAATCAATCGAATAGAAATATCAACCTAAGTCTCTTATTCACTTAGTTATGACCTATAAGTTCATCCTCTCCACGACATTACTACAACACCTCAAAATCTACTAACTTTCTCACATGTAGTACTATTTTACAATGACTAGAGAAAAGACAATCAAAGGGGTAAGGTCACATAATAAGGATAGTCGATCTTAATCTTATATTATAACCGATTACAATCTTATCAATATGCTCTACTTTATCACATTAAATCTACTTACCCATGCACACATTTAGACTACCTTCAAATTATTGTTACACCAATAAGTCTCTACCCATAACTTATTGAATAAACTACCGCTTTCAATTCACATCCTATAAGTAATTTCTATAACCATCATAACTATCTATTCTGAGATCTTTCCCTATTTTGAATAAATAATGATCATAGCATGTCACTTTCTTCACAGACTACCATACATTTTACAAATATTGTTACCACATTAGTCTATCCCTATAAAATGGAAACCCATCCCTCAATCATTGTTTATACAACTAAACTAGCTTCTTTACACAAAAGTCACCCTCATTATGACTTCTAAGCTTGTGACTTCATATCACAAACTTCTGGACCATCTATAGCTCATAGGTTATGACACGTTATCATATACTACTACTCGGGTGGAAATAATGCTCCAATATTTTGCTATATAACTCTCCCTTAAGCATGATATCGGCAATAAGAATTTTAAAAAGAGGCTGAATATACTTCATAACTCAAGCTAAAAAATACGATTTCATTAGGGTAAAGGTGTACACTCAAATAAATACACCTTAAAGCAGTAATGGATTCCCCTTAAGTCCTTGTTCTATCTCATCACTTTATGGGTAACTCAATTAGCGAGAACCACATCATTAGAGGAGCTAGAATCTTAGACTTGTATCGCCTCGACAATGAGGCATGGCATATGAAATTAGAACAAGGAAGGAATTTTGATAAATTTTACATGGATGATGCTACAACACTAGCCAGAGTAGGAAAGAATAAAAAAACTCCTAAATTCTCGGTAGCCTTCTGATTAAAAATATGGTGCACAACACACCCATAAGAAAGAGTCTACTAGACATAAATTCGTAGACACCCTAGGACTCTGAACTATGCTCTGATACCAAGTTTGTTGAGACCCGAGCTAAGGCCCTAGTTGTGATGGGCATCCCAAACCGTGAAGGCTCAAGTCCTCTTCTCTATCTAATAATCATACACATATTCATATAATATGAAAAGAAAGGTCGAAATATAAAACAATACAAAATTATCATCAATATCACAATTCAATTGAACAATTTAGGATGGAATTCATAAACTGCTAACAACATCTAATATCAGTCTGCCAAATCTCTAATACAATAAAATTGGTATCTTGTCTAAAACTGGGACAAGGCCACTGATCAGACCATAAACATGAAACGAGATAACAAAGTAAAATAACTAGCCTTCTAGAACAGAGAAGCCTCACCAACTACAACTTTTGACACACACAAGCCTACTTCTAAACTGGACCCCAGGACTGTGCCTCAGATCTTGAAATATAAGGGGTTAATAAATATGTACTGGTATGCAGAGTATTCCAAAATAAAACATTGGTATATAAAGTAGGAGAGAGCATTTCATGAAAAAGATATGTCATTCATAACATATTGAAAATTTATAGGCATAATCATTAGGCTTTTATAACATTTCTGTAAAATCTCAACTCAACATCTTTATCTTACTTCTGAGCTAGGCGGTACACCCTACAAGTCTATGACCCCATGGCTACATGGAGTCTGCCCTTGAATTAATGGCCAAGATACCAACATAAGTTTGCCTCAAGGGTTGGAGTTTCTAATTTTGATATTCCATAAGGCACTAGCTCAGTATATAATCCCTCTTGGGGATATAATAACCTATATTGGCAAAACACAATTTTAGAAAATGAGTTATCTAAACTCATGCCTTCTTCATCTAACTATCTAACATCTCTTAAGCCCATTTTTAACCTTTTCTAAACATGCATCATTCTGAAATCAATTCTAAAAATCTTAATAGAGTATGACTTATGTTTTATTCTGAGTTGGTTATGGCATTATCTGTTTTGGTATTGTCATACAAAGACATGCAAGTCATATATCTAATCCATACAATATCATGATACAATTCTTTCATTCAAAGTATAATGTTTGGACCACCAAATCATTCAAACAGTATATGAGAATTTGTATATCAAAAGTCATAAAAAAACTTATGCTAAGATTCTCTCTTTCAATTCACAAATTTGTGGTGGTTAATTACCTTGTATCAAACCATGAAATTCTTTTAATAATCATCTTTAACATTTGCAAATAAGAACTATCCCTCTCTTCAGTTCACAACCAATATAAAGTTCATAAATGATAGTAAAACCCTTGGTTCATACTTTAAGACATGCAATTGAGTAACACATAACTTATAGATCAATAAGTAACACAATGAGAGAGGGAAATATATTATTAATGCTCTCAACTCATATTTAAAAATTGGTAAAACATATATACATATACAGGATGAAATTAAGATTCAAGGGATGGCCTCAAGACCAAAACATTATAGCACTGAAAAGGATTCATAATTCATATTCTTTAAATTATTCCCAAAACCCTTAATAAATATATGATTTCTAAACTTTTAAAAAACTTAATAAAACAATTTCACCATGCCCATGTAGTTTAGGAAAACCCTACGTACCTTATGTTCTTTAGTTGAAGAATAGAACCCTAATCTTGAAACTTTTCTAGGGAAATCTTGGATTGAAAATCTTGATTTCTTGGCTTGAAGAAAACCCTAATTTCTCCTTTTTCATGAAAGTGGAGAGGATTATGAGTGAGGTGAAACTGATATTTTATCAGTTAATAGGGTTAAATATGTGATTTAAGTTATGGGGCTGGGATTTGAGGTGAGTAAACTACCAAAATACCCCTAAAGAAACCAAAGAAAATTGCAAGAATCTTTAGTTGACAACCATGGCTGATGACCCACCAGTTAGGTGATGGCTTATTACCTAAGTCATTACTTTTAGGCATGAATTCCCCACTTACTGTACTAGGCTAATGACTAGAGCTTATGGATCATCACTAGTTCATGGCTCATCTTCTTATTCGTTGCCTAAGTGATGGTTTATCAGCATAGTCATCACTTAGTTGATAGGCATATACTTCAAAGTAAAATAAGCATAAATTTATACTCCATCATCGGATTAAAGTGAAACTAGTTGCATTGAAAAGAGGACTAAAATATCTTTTTTTTGGTATATGGTGGAACATCTAACTCATTATATAATAGAAGTTATGGTCAATAAAAGTTGACCCAAGTTTAGACATTCACTAAAACTTAATAATGGACGCATTCTCAACTCATCTTTGAGTTAGGAGATATTTATGACCTGAATTCATATCCAAAGGTATTCCTACACTAGAGAATTAATCTCACATGTATATATATTTACAAGGAATAATTTGGTTCAGGTCAATACACAAAGGAACAGCGGTTTGAAAACTAGCCCAAAAATATAAGGTGTTACAAGACCCCTCCAGCAACGATAGTTATTTAGGAGGTAGTCTATCAGCCTACTATGTCTATTGAGAAGCAGAAGATATTATGCAGTTTTTTGAGATTACTCTGCCTAGGTTTTCTGGGGCATAAGGAGAGAATGCATTCAAGTTCTTGACTACTTGTAAGGATAGTCTCCATAATTTGGGACTAGCGGAGACCTATGGGGTTCACTACACTACTTTTTAGTTAGACCTGCGAGATCGATTTGAGAGTTTTTTCTAGAGATTAGGGTGGAGTTCTATGATCATCTTGGAGTATGAGATTTGATTTTGTAAGTTGTCCTGGCATACTACAACTATTTTCCAATTGAGTATGAGCAAATTTGATGTTTTATTTATAGACTGATACTTCCTCTTTGCATGACTATACAAAGTTTGGTCGCTGCCAATAGGTCATTTATTAAGGTCTCTGATTATATTTATACTATAGAGAAGATGTATCCTGAGGCCCAAGGGGGCAACGGTAAGAGACCACGTTACTAAGGTAGTTTTAGTAGGAGCCAGAGTGGATCACAATTTAGAGGCAGACGTTCTTAGGGTAAGTACCCTTTATGCTAGTCTTATTAGCATTAGCGTCAATCATGTAGGCCCATTCATGCTGCATTTTATCTTTTTAATAAGGGTCATCTAGGTGCAGCGATCATCTTAACTAGAGTAGCAACTAGTCTTTAAAAGGTGCATATTTTGTGTTTTTTAGATGAGGTGGCTATCTGGGTTAATCAAACTTCTAAAAGTAGTGTACTGCCAAGGGATTGTTATGAGTTTGGGGCCTTTGACCATTATTCTAGAGTGTGTACTAGTGTGGGATAGTTATACCTGCAACATAAAGTGTTCTATTGATTAGGGACTCAAGGAGGCAGGTAGGATAGGTGATCGGTCAGATGCCCAACTACCTCAGTCAGGACTTGTTATGGCCATTATGAGTTCTTGGTGATGTCTTTTAGGTTAATCGATTAACCAACAACATTTATAGATTAGATGAACCATATGTTCAGACCTTATTTGGGCTCCTTCATAATTATGTTCATCAATAACATTCCTGTGTATTTGAGGAGTATAGAGGAGGATGAGTAGTATTTGAGGATTGTGCTCCAAACTTTCATAGATCATAGTTTTTTTATCAAATTATCAAAATGCGAGTTTTGAATCTAGTCCGTTATATTCCTAGGGCTTGTGGTATCTAAGGATGAGATTATAGTGGATCCAGTGAAGATTGAGGCTATTTGTGATTGGACCAATCGTACATATCCGTCGGAGGTTCATAGCTTTATTCATTTGGGAAGTTACTACAAATGGTTGGTTGAGGGATTTGACATCATTACAACACCGATGACTAGATTAACCTAAAATAATGTTCCTTTCAAATGGTCTAAGGAGTATAAGTTAAGCTTTTAAAAGCTCAAGGATTTTTCTAACTTTATCTCTTATATTAACTCTTCCTATTAAGGTCGAGAAGTTTACCATATTATGATGATTTAGTATTGGTATGGGTTGTGTTCTTATGAAAAAGGCTGAGCTATTTCTCATGCATCGAGACAACTGATGGTTTTTGAGCACAATTACCTCATTCATGATTTAGAGTTGGCGGGGGTAATTTTTTCTTATAGTATTTGGAGGCATTATTTGTATGTCATTAATTGTTAAAAATACACTATTCATCATAGTCTTCAATAACTTATGACTCAGAGGAGGATTAAGTTGAGACACCAAAGGTAAATGGAGTTGTTGAAGGACTAGAACATCTTTATTCTATACCATTCAAGCAAGGCGAATATGTTGGTGGACGCCCTGACATGGAAGGTGTTGAGTATGGGTAGATTAGCTTCTATTTTAGTATCTGAGTGGTTTTTGGCATAGAACATCTAGTCCTTAGTCAGTTTGATTGTTCAACTTGATATTTCAGACACTAGGAGAATCTTTGCTAGCTTTAAGGCCAGTTCAACTCTATTTGAGCAAATTCAGAGTCGTCAGCTTGAGGATAGTAGACTTAGAGGCATCCTTGATCTAGTTTTGTAGTGTGAGTCCAAGAGAGGTACGATGAATTATGATCATTAGTGCTTTAAGGATTACAGACTTGATCTAGTTGATATTGCGTGTGGCTCATAGCTCCTGATACTCTGTTGACTAACGGAAAGCTATAATGTATAGATATTTGACCCAGTATTACTGGTGCAGTGGTGTGAAGAGGGATCCAGCAAACTTTGTTGATCATTACTTATGTTGTCAGCAGGTGAAGGCTAAGCATTGGAGGCCTAGTAACCTGATTCAGAGATTTCCCATTCTCATGTGGAAGTGGGAGTGGATCACCACGGACTTTATTACTGGTTTACCTTTCACTTCCCATGGTTCTGACAATATTTAGGTCATTGTAGATTAGTTAACCAAGTAAGCAAATTTACTTCTTATTTAGATGTTCTTCAATGTTGAAAGATTCGCCTTCTTATTTAGATGTTCTTCAATGTTGAGAGATTCGCCCATATCTATGTTCATGAGATAGTCACATGTATGGGTACCCATATCTATTATTTCAGGCAAGGGCTCAGTGTTCACTTCTAGATTTTGGAAGGATTTTTAGAAGAAGTTGGGTACTCAGGGGGACCATATCATAATATTTCACCATCAAACCATCGGTCATTAAAAATAGACTATTCTGGTTCTCAAGGATATGCTTTGAGCTTGTGTTATGGACTTTGGAGGTTAGTGGAGCAGTACTTAGCATTAACATAGTTTGACTATAATAATATCTATTATTAGAGTATTAAGATGGCACCTTTTGAGGCACTATATGATAGGTATTATCGATCTCCTATAGGGTAGTTTGAAAGTTCTGAGGTTAGGCCCTGTGGTACTTATATATTTTAAGGGTCATTAGATGGAGTCGGGGGGATTTAGTATAGGATGAGGGTAGCTCGGGTAGGTAGAAGGCTTATGTAGATCATAGACTTTATGGCTTAAGGTTTGGAGTTGGAGATCAAGTATTCTTTGAGTATCACCCATAAAGGAAGTGATGAGGTTTGGGAGGAAGGGAAAGCTCAACCCTTAATATACTAGGCCTTTTGAGATACTTCACATAGTTGGAGATGTGGCTTATAAGCTGGCCTTGCCCCATATTTTACCACAATTAATCTAGTTTTTAATGGTGCTATGCTTTATTTTACATCGTTGATGAGTCACATGTGCTATAGTGGGACTCAGTTTAGTGGGATGAGAGATTGACCTTCATGGAGGAGCTGGTTCTCATATTAACTAGAAATGTCAAACAGTTGTACTATAGGGATATTCCAATAATTATGGTTCAGTGGAGACATTGGCCAGTAGAGGAGGCTACTCGGGAGATCAAGAGAGATACAAGCCCAGTATCCTCACATGTTTAGGCATTCAGGTACATCCTAACCTTTTACTTCTACGGATGAAAGTCATTTTAGTAATGGATATTGTAATGACCCTTTAGGTCATTTTCATTTTCATGCTTTTTGATATTTTAAACTATCCTATAGCTGACTTAAGTCATTTATGACTTAATGGAACTAACAGTTTGATTATCGGGTTGTTCGTTTGTTTTTTTTGGAGCCAATTCCCTATTTGGAAGTCTTTATTAGTCAAGATTGGCTATTGGGAGTTAATAGGTTAACAACCTCATATGCCAATTTTGATAGTTCCATCAGCTCCAAAATATCAATTTTAAGCTAGGGGAACCTTTGGTTAGGGTCCTAAGGCTTCCAGATTCATTTTAAGCCATTGGTCAGGTATTTGTGAAAACAACCCTTGAGTGTGAGGCCTACATTTTGTTGAAATGACTCTAGATGGAAATTTCAATGGCGTTGTTGAGTTTGACATATAAAATTTGATGGGATAGCATAATTCACTTACATTCATAGGATTCCAAATAAATCCCGAGGGATCTATGGAAACTTGGCAAAACCCAAGCTCAGTTGATGCATAGATCAGCTGGTGTAACCCTATTAAGTAGACCTTTGGTTGCTTAAGAGATGGTCACTTAAGCACCCAAGAGGTCATTGTAGAGGCCCTATCACTTATGAAGAGGCAATACCGCTTTAGTAGGTGTAACTCAAGAGACATGTTGTCTGCTAAAGCAAAGGTCAACCAGGCGCAGTGTCGCTTAAGCCACCTTGCATCGCTTTAGCAGCAACCGCTTTTACGATTAAGTGACCACTTAAGCGGTAATTGTAGGGGCATTAAATTCTCCCATTCACCCAATTTTCTCCCATTTTCTCCCATTTTCTCCATGTCCTAAGAGCATAAAATCCTAGAGATCTTGGAGAATTAGGAGGTCCTTGGTGGATTGTGGGGTGTTGGTGAGCTTGGGATAGTCATTTCTTTGTCATAATCCTTGTAATTTTTTTTCCTAATTCTTAATTTAATTCTCCAATTTAGTCTTGAATCCCTAGTTTCTTAGTGGTTTTAATTTAGTATCAATTGAGCGTAGAATTTATTCATTCCCAAGGGTAAATGATCCTTCAGAATAGAGGGATATATTGACTATTTTGATATTACGATTCCACAAGTGGACCTTACAAGGGATTTTAACTCGATTTTGGTCTTGATGAATTAAAATGCAATATGAGATCATTATTCCTTTTTTAATGTGTAGATCACTATTTTGATAGTGCGGCATCGTGCAAAGGCTTCATAGAAAGGAAAATCTCCAAATTAGTGGACATTCTTGGATATTCTTCGGTGTCCAGGTAGACTAGGCTTACTCGATCTCTTATATTGAACTTAGTTACAGTATCAGTATGATAGTATTGTAGTTTTGGATTAGGAACTATGACTTAGATGTATATCAATTGAACTTTGGATTAATTTACCCAGTTAGTGGATTATAATTAGGTGGATTTGTCTTAATTACTCATTCCTTAGGTGGAATTGCTATCTTACAACTCAATGAGACCTATAAACCAACTCATAGTAGGATTTGGAACCTTAGTTTATCTTGGGGTAGAAATTTCCTTAGAATGGACTTTTGGGGTTAGATATGGGCCTCTTTGGCCCATCCTAGGTAAAAACAATAATTAGCACTTTGTAGACTTAGGAGGCCTTCTTACAACATCCCATTTATATTCTTTAGTCCAAGGAGGATTTAAACATTTTCTAACTTTAACTACGCTAGGACCATGGGCTTCATTTTAATCAAGTCTCAAAACCATAACCATGGATTTAGATATTTAAACTAGATGTTGTTATTGACATTGTATTAGTGTTGGTCAGAGTTCGTAGATAGGGTGAACTTTCGAAGTTGGAGTTGACTTGTTCTCTTTTTTCTATTTTGTATGGTCTTTCTATTCGAGACTATGGTATATTTGATACTTATGGTACTTTGATTTCCACCAACTTGCCCATTAGTTGTGATTTTGGGATATAGTTTGGCTTACTTACAGATAGGATAAAGTAGGTGCCATCATGAATCATAAAATTGGGTCATGACATAAAGTAACCATGTCCCAATTAAGCATGGAAATAAACAATATAGAGTTATGCCACAACTTGCAAATAGCCTGGAGCGCTCAAGGATCTATAAGTATAACAATAATGGAAATTATCATGCAAAATGTATTACATAAATAGACTACCTTAAGTAAATAAGTACATGAACCCGATTCACTCAAGGAACCTAAAATAACAAGTAAAAACTTAAGCCCAATGCACTTAGTGAACCAAAATAACAACAAATACCTAATGCACGATTCACTCAAGGAACCATCACACTCACATGTACCTTGTATATACACGATAAGGGTCTTATGGCCATCTACTATCCGTGACCTACATAGGATGAAATCTTGTATATGTACCAAATCCAAAACATCAAGTGTATGTTACCTTATATCAACCAATTCTATCAAGATATTCAAATACAGGTACACCCCTTAATAATAAGAACAAATCATGTGAAGATGTCTAAATATCAACACATCCTTCTGATGTGCTTTAGAAATATAACACTTTCCACACTTAAAACAAGAAAAATATGCAAGTTTCAGGGGCCTTTTTGTTAGATATGATATGATTGGGGTATGTTTTACAGGAAACCATGTTTTAGATGTTAAGTTCATAAAAAAAGTGAAAAAGGTGTTTTGGCTACTTTTTGGAGCATTATAAATGATCGGGATGTTTTTTGGCTTGATCGTGATCAAAACATGTTTGAGAATAGAAGAAGAGCTGAAAAACTAACTCCCAGCACTTACTAAGTTAACCCACAAAACATAGGTAGGACCTACAAACCGCAAGTAGATAAAGTAGTTTCCAAAAGTTCAAAATTCTGAGAACTGACTTGCAGGATTTTTTCTATCTGGTACCTGCGGTACATACCTGCGCTTGGAGCCAGACCGTAGGTGCAACCTGCGCTCATAACCAAACCACAGGTGGAGACTACATGTGGCCACCAAACCTATTATCTCCTATTTATTTTGGGCTTTATATTTAGGGTTTTTCCCATGTACTATAAATACCCTTTATTTACTTTTTAGTAGAAGTTACACACTTTTGACACTCAGAAATATATAGTGATTCCAAGATCCGTCTTTGATCTTGGAATTGTATTCTATTGACTTTGATTGATTTATTCAGTTATGCTACCATCTTATCATTGTCATTTCATTAATGCTTTCTATTATGAATGTTATTGATTTCTTCACAATCATTAACGGATAAAACCCACAGCTAGGGTTGTGAAGGCCCTAGCGAATTGTGAAGTAAGAGAAGTACAATTGTTGCTATGAACTAATACCAATGCTATGCATTGCTTTATCTTCGTTATGATTGATTTGTTAATGAGTGAACACATTAAGATCCCATCGAGATATTGCTACTTACTCCAAAAGAGGAGTAGTGACTAGGAAAAGATAAAGATAACAATAATTTGGAATTTAATTGTCGATCCACGCTTCTAGGTTCTTTCTATGTAAGATGGTTAGGTTTCATCTAATAACTTGAGACTCAAAATATAATAGTTAACTGAGATCAATATAAGGGTTAGTAGTGCAACACCCTTAGACTAAATAGGTAAAGGGTGAAATCCTTCTACTCATCCAAAAGACTGTAGAAGGTATAAAATTTATCGATTCTTCATGCAAGGTATTGGATTTGTTCAATAATGTATGATAAGACTAGAAAGTTGAGAATCCAGTGGAACACAATCCTAGTTTTCACTTACGATTGATTTCAACCAAGTTAATACTGTTCTTTGCTCGAGATTACTACAAACAAAATCCTAAATTTACTTTTCTTGTTCTGTCTATTGACATCAACTCCTGAGATCTGCAAAACTGTATGTTCCCTTATGATTCAAACATAGCCTTAGTTGTGTTACTATATCTTGATAGCGACTGTAGTTTCATCTAAAAGGAGGTGTTTCTTGTACCTCATCAAGAAATTGGTATCGTTGCCGGAGAACACGGTGTTGATTTGTGATTTGAAGTTATTGCAGTTTTTGGTCTTTTCTTTTTATTTTTATTCTTAATTAGGCATACAATGGTATATGCCTAGCACACGGAGTAGAGAAAAACATTTAATCCCAGTCAATCCGAGTCCAGAAAGGACCCTACAAACACCTAGTAGTATGTTTGAGTAGCGAAGATCAGATAATCCTGAAGGGATTGATGATGTTGCACCTCTATCGAAGGAGTGTAGGATATTGTTGATCGTTAGACTGGTGAGCTGTTAGCTCATATTGAAGTCGAGAAGAGGGCAATAGAAGAATCTCAGAGAGTAGCTAGGTAAGTAGTTCTAACTGAGAAGAGACAAGCAGCAGACCACCAAGCAGAACTCGGTGGAAACTAGAATAGTGCTAGAGGTGACCGTTTTTAAATAATCTTAACATATCAATATATGTAGCCATATATAGATGATGAAAAAGATTTGGGATATGTTAAGCCACTCAATACTGGAGCTATAATACCTCCTATTTTTCCGCTAGGCATCAAATTTGACATCACGAGTGCCATGATCCAACATCTAAATTTGAAGGGTGTATTTACCGATGATGCAAATTTGCACCATGCAAATTTCTTTAGGATCTGCACCTCGTATACCATTCTAAGGGTAGATCAGGAAGCAATTAGAGTGAGGCTTTTCCCCTTCTCACTTATAGGAGAAACATCTTTATCATTTGTAGAATTACCAAGAGGCTCTATCACAAATTGGAATGAGTTGCGTAGGTAATTCTTAATTAGGTTCTTTTCTCCATCAAAGATGTTGCAGCTCAAGGATGAGGTCCGTAACTTTGGGCAGCTACAGTTAGAGTCTATGTACGAGGATTGATTCAGGTTTAAGAAGAAGCTGAGCATTGTGCCAAACCACCAATTATCAGGGACAAAATTATCAGAGATACTCTATAGAGCCCTGACTATCAACTCCAGAGCCATGACAAACACCATCTCTGAAAGATATTTTATGAGACTATATTGGGTGGCATCTTTGGAGATGGTACATCAGATCTCACTCACTAACTGAGGATTGCAAACTTGGGAGGCTGAAAAGGGAACTAAAACTTATGCTATTGATGCCTTCTATGATCGAAGAATAGCTGATGATACAGTAGTGCAAGAAATTGCATTACTAAGGACCGATTTGGGAGTGGTAGCATAATAGTTTGCAATGACTTCTAAGAATGTGAATGCAGTAGCAACACAGGGGTCAGCTTTTAAAGTGTCCAAGTCAAAATTGGAGGAGGAAGGCAATTATCTATATTGTCAAATGGTGGATTTCCAAGTCCAAGGGAAAAGGAACCAAGGTTAGAACTACTATTATAGATACAGAGACAATAGTAAAAAGTGAGATAGTGACTGAAGGAAGAAGGATGGCTATAGAAAGAAGGGAGATAGGTACATTTCACCTGGTAGACGTGATACAAAATCTAGAATGAGGGAGATGCTAGCGAAGCTGGTGAAGGGTCAATAAAGTTAGGAGACCAGCCTTAAGGAGATTAAGGCTGATATTTTAGGGTGACCTAGAAGGTCGAGTCACATGCTACTGCTATCAAGCAGTTGAAGCACCAATTTGGGAAGATTTCAACTACTTTGAGCAAGAGGTATCCAGGTACCCTTCTGAGCAACACAGTATAAAATCAAAGAAATGATGGTCATATACTTATTATTGACACGAAGAGTGGTATCAATAATATGGATCCCTCACTACCTGCTACAGAAGTTGTTGATGATGAGACACATACTGCTGATTTGAGAAACTAAAAGGCGATAAAGGTACAGTTGCTAAAGATAAAGGTAAGAGTTCGGTCATTAAGACATAAGTCAGATAGATCCCGAGACCATAACCACATTTTCCTTAGTGAATGAGGTAAAATAAAGAGAAAGGTAAGTTCAAGTAATTTATTGAGATACTGAGAGATTGAACATAAACATACCTCTTCTTGGGGCATTAGACCAGATGTCTGGATACACCAAGTTCATGAAATAGTTCATCACAAGGAAGAATGGAGGGACTTTTGAGGATGTTGATGGTGTGCACCACTGCAATCCTAGAGCATTCACTATACCATGCATTATTGGGTCATCTCGATTTGGTCGAGCCCTGTGTGTTTTAGGAGCCAAAATTAAGTTGATGTTGTTCGCCATATTCAAGAAATTAGGCTTGTACTCTTCAGAACTAACATCAATGCATCTATTGATGGCTGACCACATAATGATGAAGCCTAGGGGAATCTAGCTTAATGTGATCATAAGGGTGGATAATTTTATATTTTTGGCTGACTTTGTCATCTTGGACTGTGAGGTTGACACTGAGATGCCCATTATCTTGGGAAGACCGTTTATATCTACAGATAGAGCTATGGTTAACATGGAAAAAGGTGAGCTGAAGTTTGGAGTCAACGAGGAACAGGCAATGGTCAAAATAAAAAAGTCAATGAAGGATCCAACTGACTTGAGCATAGTGTCAGTTATTGATTGTATTGATGCTCCTTGAGGATACTCATATAGGTATCTTAATGAATTATAAGTAGTAAAGATACATTCATCGAGCTGCAACATTAAATCAAGCATTGCGGGGAGGGTAACCTATAGGATTGTTGCTGACGGCTGATTAACCAACAAAACCACATCGTGCCACGATGTTAAATCAAGCGCTAAGTGGGAGGCAACATACTATATTTTATTGTTCACGTTTTAGTTGTTTTTGTCTTTTTGTGGGTATTTAGATTTTGGACCTTACATAGAATACAGTAAAAATTTCTATATTCATTTATATCCAGGTAAGGTGACTCCGTGATCATCCTATCATGGTCAAAAGTCCCTATGGTAATTTGAGTAATAAGTTGAAAAGTTGAGATTTTGAGGATGAAAAATGGTAAGTTATGGACATTGGCATCTAATTTTACTTTTGGGACCTAAAACTTAGGTTGCGGGATCATAAGTATCTGAAAAAATATCAAAATGGCAAGCCCAAGTTGTAGAAAAGTGGGCCAAAAATTTTGGCTCGACACCTGCACCCAACACCTATAGGCCGCAGGTATTAGCTGTGCCCACTACCTGGCTGTAGGTGTGGAGCGTAGGTTGATGTGGTGGCTAGGTCACTTTGTGTGACCAATTTTTAATTTAAATTTTGGGCCCACCAACATTTAAATCTAACCTAAAACAACCCCCACCTATATAAAAACATTCTTACTCTCATTCTAACTTATTATAATCCTCAAAACCTCATGTTTCTCTTTGAATTCAACCTTTGCACTGAAAATATAAACGAATCCCACACTTAAGTAAAGGCTAAATTAACAATTCTTGAGGTACCAACTATTCCCAACATGCTAAAATAAGTTTCAACCTTGGTTTTGCTTGAGTTCTTCATTATTCTTTTTTGGTTCTTCATATAAAAGGTAACCTTCTCGGCTCCTAATAGTTGTATATTGTTTTATCTATTGTTTAAATGGGTTGGTATGAGTATTTCATTGTAAAGTATATAGAAACTATCATACTTGTATGTGGGAGACTTGAAGTAGCCTAAAATCATAATGTAGTACCTTATGTTGAACTAGAATTCTAAGTTAACGCCCTAACCGGAGTTGAACTTGAATGAATAGAGTAATACCATGGGTTGAGCACATTTGTTTTCTTTGAAATTCATGATTCTCTATTAGTGTGTAAACAATTAACTTGTCGAGATTTGAAATAAGTTATACGGATGTGAAAAGTTAGTAAAAATTCAAACTTTTTGAATTTTGAGTTTTTCTTCAACTTTTGCTATCCCTCACTTTTGTTGGAAATTGACAACTAGTTTCTTAGGTACATATGGATCCTAAATCAGCAAAGAAGATGAAGGCTGGTACTTCAAGGAGATGGGCAGAGTGTACCGAGCCTAGCGGATCAGTGGAAGAGTACCTGAGGCAGCAACGTAGAAAGACTGTCACAGGAGTGACACACCGAGTCAGGAGATGACAGATTCGCCAGGCTACATAGTCAGAAAAACCCGACCAAGGTAAATTCTGCACAGATATCACCCCCATACACTTCTCTACCTGATAATGAGGAGATAGAGTCTGAGACTACTCTATAGGTTTCTGCTGAGGACCCCCCACTCTGAAAAGGAGTCCTAGGATTCATTTAATAAGGTTGAGTAGGAGAAGTCATCTACTGTGCCCTAGTCTAACTACTCATGTACAACAGACAGAGGTACCCTAGTATGATAAGGGTATATAGCAACCCTCCCATGATATTTCAATATAGCAGAGCCCCCGCACCCATACACGCCCTAGATGCACCTCTTGAAGAGGGACATCTGAGATGGTATGTAGAAGGAATACGACATATATTTGAGATTGGCAGTCATTTCTAGGAGCTAGTCATGCCTATGAGTTGTATGTATGAGGAGCGTACGATTGACTTATAGGGGCTAGAGCAAGTACTACACCCATGGTCAACATTTGGCAGATATCAACAAGTGTGGATGACCAGATCACTTAGTTCCTACAGCCCGACTATGGTATGGGAGTTTTATGAATACTACAGAGATATCATAGTCCATCCTATGCACCATCATCCAGGCTTTATCAGATTTGCATGGTAGCCATAGCTTGATAACATACTAGTTAGAGGGGTCAGAGTCGACATATCGATAGAGACTATTTACAGAGTTATCTTTGGCCAAAATTACATTGCTCGTGCATCTATAGCTACGTTCAACCATAAATTATCACATGAGATAGACATATCATACAGGATATTGAGCACCATCTAGTGAGGGTTGAGATGGCTAGGTGGATAGCCAATTATATTACACCACTGGTTGATGCGATCCCATTGATTGAGGGGAAAGCTATGATCAAAACGGGCATATTGATATTAGAGGCCAAGTTTTGGTGGTGGCTAAATGGATATCAATTGATGCCCACTGCTTTGGATAATATATTGACTTGGGAGGGAGCAACACTGGTTCATTGTCTAATGGCCGGTCATGATGTTGATTTTGCTGCTATTCTGAGGCATGAGTTACATGATAGAGCCTTTGATGATCTAACTAATCTGCCATTTCCTTGCATAATCTAGAGACTATGTGATAAGGATGTAGTTCCTGAGTTACTAGGTATTAATGGGAGGGTACCTGCGACAATGATTGTACAGACAAGGACCACGAAGGGTCTAGCACCTTTAGGCACTTCTAGGAGATTAAGACAGCAGGAAGTAGTACCACAAGCCTAGTGTGAGGTTCTAATAGTATCCACAGAGTCTGATGACACACAGATAGATAATTCAGGTATTGGTCTGATATAGAGATAGGGAAGCAGAGAAATAATCCTGATTCGAGGAAACAGGGTGAGGGGACATAGGCTACTTATTCCTCTGCCCCAACTTCAACCTTAGAGCCGGTTGGTGCATCTATAGAGCCTTCTCTCCCATCCACTATAGCTCCTGAGATAGGTATAATTATGTTATCCAGTGAGTCTTTGAAGAGCTTAGTTGACGAACAGAGGGCCACAGCTACTCAGTTGAAAGTTGTCGAGATCGAAATAAGTACTCTCTTTAGGAAGATAAGATTAGGGGTTAAGACTAGATTTGAGCAGGACGAGGCTATATGGGAGGATGCTCAGACAGACGTACTGTTAGAGCTGTGTGCTAATTTTCAAACATAGATTAATGAGCCGGAGAAATGGGTTATATCTTGATATACAATGACAGGTGCACCAGATCTAGTTCGAATAAGCAAGGATTTTGATATCTTACAAGCAGGGGTACACTCTCTTACAGAGAGCCATGTACACCTACTCCCTCAGTTATACACCCTGTGGTCCAGATATCACATGTGTTGAGATACTTTGATTTCTTTATGGAGAATGATAATGACGTCCCAACAGTTGGGACTAAGAGAGATCACTTAGATGACTTGCAAGATCCTGGTATGACAGAGGAGGAATTCATTAAAAAAGCTAGGCATAATTCTTTAGAGATTACATTCATCGAAAGAGAGAGGCATGCATCTATAGAAGAGGGTAAATCCACTAATAGTGCACTGCCACCACTACCACCTCCACCAGTTGATATGCCCCGATCTAGGGATGCTTCTGATTCGAGCTCATAGTGCATCCCTGGTATGTTCTCACTTCCCTATGTTTTGCCTTTTTTAGCGCATTAAGGATAATGCATGATTTTTAGTTAGGGGTGGGCTTACCATGCCGCCACGGGTTTTTGATGCCGTTCTTTTTTTCCTGTCAGCCGCGATATGGTTGTAGAATCGACATGTCTAGGATAATTATTTGTCGCATTATGTTTTTCTTCATACTGTGTTGTGTTTTTGTGTAATTAGGAGATTTTGAGTATTTTGGCCAGTAGTCATATTTTAACTAATTTTTGATGCCTTTCCAAAAATTTGTGTTTTAGAACTATGTTGACGTATATATGTGTGAACTTTATGGATCTTGTTATAGCATTAGGCTTAGGAACATGATAACCATTTGCTGACAATTGCATGAACTGGATAGGTAGTATTTGGTGATATTGACTCTGTGCTATATGTGAGTGAGATACTACCTAGTTTCACTAGAATATTGAATTCAAAACTTGCCTGGTTAGTCTTGCCTAGGTTGAAAAATAGTCAGTTAAGAAAGGATCATAGGTCATTTTTTATTTTATTCCACTTTTAGACTAAATGACCTTCCATGTGGGAATGAAATCCCTTGATTCCTGCTTTGAGCCTTGTAAGCCTATTTTTCTTGTTTTCACCATTCACCTTCCCATTTGTATTATAATTTACCTATTTTGGTCCAGGTCCTCCTTTGACATTGCCCACTTCAACCCAGACAAAATACCTAAGTTGAGGGTGGCTATCATAGGGGTGCATAATGTAAAATAGGTATGAAGAAGGGTAAAGTAAGAAAAAGTTAGTAGGGATGGGTATGGTAGAAAAAGAAAATGAAAAAGAAAGAAAAAATTACGAAAAATAAAAAAAGGTATAAAAGACTTCACCCAATTTGAATGTGCAATAAAAGAATAAAAGGGAGAAATATGGGTGGAATAAAAAAAATTACTGGTAAGTGAGACCTCAAAGTTAGTGTAGTACAAATGAGGCTTAGTCACTTTAAATGTCCATATGTATCAATCAGCCTCCACAAGCCGAGAAAAGTCCTATAGTAATCCTAACTTGACTATCTGAATGCTAAGGTGAAGAAAATAAGCGAAAGCCTATGGTAGTTGACATGCGTTGATTGGAACTTCTTTTTTGTGTTTAAGTGTCTCTTGACCATACCTGTATTGACATGGATGATCTCATATGAGCGAGTGGGTCATCTTTGTTGCGTGGACACTTGAGTTATGTTGCTTACTATTTGCTTGTTTTCGATAGTGTAATTTGTATATATGAGTGGTTATGTGTTGCTAATATAATTTCCATACCTTGATTCCATTATATCACATTATTGTGCTTCATGTTCATACTTAGTTGGCTTTGAAAAGAAATATAAGAGGAGATATTGTGATTTGAACTTGATGTGAAGACTGAATGCCTTGAATAGCTTAGATTCTCCTAGTTAAGCATCATTTTTGTTTTGTTATGTTTTTGTTGCCTGAGGACATGGAAACATTCTATGTTGATGGTGTTGATATGCTATAGAAATAGAGAACTTTCGATGCTTAAAACAAGTAAAATATGCATGTTTCTGAGGTCTTTTTGTTAGATATGATCTGTTTTGTGTATGTTTGCAGGAAACTATGTTTTAAATGCTAAGTTCGTGAAAAATGCAAAAATGTATTTTTGATTACTTTTTGGAGCATTATGGATGATCAGAATGTTTTCCCGCATGATCATGATCAAATCATGTTCGAGAATCCCCCGATACTTACTAAGTTAACCCACGAAATACAGGTAAGACCTACGCACTGCAGGTAAACAAAGTAGGTGCCAAAAATTAAAAATCCTGAGAGCTGACTTGTAGGATTTTTCTTATCCGGTACCTGCAGTCTGTACCTGCACCCAGAGCCAGACCACTGGTACAACCTGCGCCTGCAGTGAAACTGCAGAGGTAGACCATAGTGGCCACTGACCCTGTTTTCTCCTATTTCATTTGGGCTTTGTTTTTAGGGTTTTCTCATATTCTATAAATACTTTTTATGTACTTTTTAGTCGGAGTTACACACTTTTTAATGCTAAGAAACATATTTTGATTTCAAGATCTGTCTTTGATCTTGGAATTCTCTTGTATTGACTTTGATCGATTTATTCTGCTACGGTTGTGGGTTTTTATTCATCTTTTCATTTGTATTTCATCTATGCTTTCTATTATGAATATTATTGATTTCTTCACAATCATGAACTTCTAAAACCTATAGCTAGAGTTGTGGAAGCCTAGGTGAATTAACGAAATAGGGAAAATGCGATTGTTGATCTAAACTAATACCAATAGCATACATTGCTTTATCTTCATTATGATTGATTTTTTAATGGGTGCAAACATTAGGATCCCTCCTAGATATTGCTACTTACTCCAAAAGAGGAGTAGTGACTAGGAAAAGATGAAGACAATAGTAATTTGGAGTTAACTGTCGATCCACGCTTCCAGGTTAAATCAAGTAAGATGGTTGGGTTTCATCTAATAACTAAAGACTAAAAAGGTAATAGTTAATTGGGATCAAGATAAGGGTTAGTAGTGCGACACCCTGAGACTCAGAAGGTAATGGGTGAAATCCTTCTACTAATCCAAAATACTGTAATAGGTACATAACTTACTGATTCTGCATGCAAGGTATTGAATTGGTTTAACAACGAAGAATAAGCCTACGGAGTTGAAAATCCATGGGGAACATAATCCTAGTATTCACTTACGACTGATTTCAACCAAGTTAATAATGTTCTTTGCTTGAGATTACCACAAACAAAACCTCCCATTTACTTTTCTTGTTCTGTCCATTGACTACAACTACTGAGATCTGCAATTCCCTCAACCTCCATTCCAATTCCCGCACCTATGCACCTCATTAGTTCAAAAACATTCAATTCAAAGCATGAAAAACTCATGAAAACCATGGGAAAACAATTCAACGATCAACTATTCCAATACCCTCAAATTACAAAACTCCAAGTTCAAAACATCAATTTGGGGGATTACCTCGACCTCCATTCCAATTCCCACACCTATGCACCCCATTAGTTCAAAAACATTCAATTTAAAGCATGAAAAACTCATGAAAACCATGGGAAAACAATTCAAGGATCAGCCATTCCAATACCCTCAACCCATGTCAAACCACACATTCAAATCCATAAAATTAAACTATTTAAAACACATTCTTTTTACAAAATAATATTTGGAAAAGAGTAACATACCTAAAATTAAAGAAAATTATGGAGAGAAATAAACCCTTGATCCCTTAGATATCAAACTTTTAGAAACCCCATCTTGTTCTTGCATTAAGGATTTAGGAGAGATTGAGAGAGTGCGATTGATAAAAGCTGGAAATAATGGCCCCAAGGTGTTTTATCTATGTGGGGTCTATGTGGGTGAAGAGGGAAATGTCCAAAGTGACCTTAATTAAAAGCTAGAAAGTTGTCGCTAGTGACTACAGGTCACTATACGACTCTTAAGGACTCACTACAACTCATCAGCACGAGTCATAATTTGGATAGTGGTTGAGGGACCCCTCTCTGGTGAACCTAAGAATCAAACCAAATGACTCGCCAAAAGACCCTATGACTTATAGGGTCCTCTTTGTAACTAGGACAGAAGCACTTGATATACACACTGGTCATCTTACAATTGGTTCATTACCACTCGTATTGAGTTATTATGACTCGTTTAGTTTAGTCGTGATCAAGGCAGCAACATAGGCAAACTTTATTGGCTAGGATATGATTGTGGTCTATACGACTCGTATAGAGACCTTACACTTCATAGGGAGAGTCATACGTTCGACAGTGAGCTCAAAGCTAAGTAAATTTTCAGAGCTCATGATCAATTTTCAACCATTCCTAAAATTGAAGGAATAATCATGAAATTGGCCTTGGGGTTCTGCAATTCCCTCAACCTTCATTCCAACTATTGTGGTGATCCCCTTAATTGATGTTTTTGAACTAATGGGGTACATAGGTGTGGGATAGATTAATAACCAAACACAAAAAGTAAGCCAGCCCAAGAAAAAAAAGAGTACCAGTATCGTCAAACAAGTGACGTTACTTATCTCGCATATCATTCTTGATTTCTCAAGTAGCTTCCTCAACTGGATGATGTTTTCATTGTACCTTTATCAATTGAATTTCCCCTGTCCTAAACTTACAAATATCTCAATCACGTATATCAACTAGATTATTTATTAGAAAGATTCATATCAATAAAAATTGAATCCTATTCTTAATGTAAACCCCATATCCATGATATCTCTTAAGCATGAATACATAGAGCACTAGATGGACCCCCACCAAGCTTAGTGGCAACGTCAACCTATATGTTATCATATCACACCCTCAAGAACCTCAAACAAACCTATGTACTAAGGTCTTACTTTACCTTATTGATGAATCTCATAATTTATTTCATAGGAGATACCTTCAAAACTTGTTCACACACCTAGAATGACATATCTCGGACCTTATGATTTTAATATTCCTTTTAACTACATTAGGCTGCCAATAAGTTAGTTTGAATGAACTTCACCTTTTACTGAGCTTTATTAACTAAGTTAGGCCAAAAGCTTCACATAAACCACTTTGAACCATCCTATGGGTGACGCACATTTTCTCCTATAGAATGTGTAGAACCCTTGGGGGTCGCACCACACAGTGAGGGACCAAGTCCCTCAAAGTCAATTACAAGCAATCAAATAATATAGTGCACAAAAACTAAAGACAATGCTGGAAAAAAACAACACACAAGATTTAACGTGGAAACCTCCTTGCTCAAGGGAGGAAAAAAACCACGGATTGCCCTCACAAGCAACAACAAAATCCACTATAATCAACCTTTTGATTGCAAACTCAATTTTTGTCTAACTCTAGGCTCCTTTAGCATTTAATAACTCTACTAAAAGTCATCTTGTAAACTTTTTGAAGGACCCTCTAAAATATTTAACTCTAATCAGTATCAAACTTAGGCAACTCTACCCAAGCATTCTTGAGAAACTACAAAGAAAGACATTACTGTTATAGCATGAGTAATTCTTTTACAAATCAGCACTCAAGAACACTTTCTCACTCTTTAAGCATACTACAAATTTAAGAATATGAGCAATGCTTGAGCAATCTTGAAATGGAGTTTTTGCTGCCTCTTTTTGCTTTTAAGATTTGTGCAAAAATTGTTTGACGAAGAAGCCTTTTTTCCCTTTTTAGTTGGGTGATGATTAGGGATAAAATCTCAATTCTTTTCCTATTTTATTCATTGAATTCTCTCCTGCGTTTGATAACTATTTTAGTAGTATCTCTCCTTCTTAGACTTCTCTTACCTATATGAGGACCATCAATAATAATGTCCATTAGCTCAATATCCTCAGCCATAATGAAGTTAAACATCCTTATTTTCCACCACTCATAGTATTGTCTATTAAATCTAGGTGGTCTAGTTGTAGATTACCCTTCTTCATGGTTTGGTGGAGTAGCCATGATAACCAAAGCACTGTAGGTGTGAACCTTTTAGAGTGAACCAGCTCTGATACCAATTGTAGAACCTTTGGGGGTTGCACCACATAGTGAGGGACCAGGTCCCTCAAAGTCAATCACAGGTAATCAAACAATGTAGTGTAGGAAAACTAATGGCAGGAAAGAAACAACACAGAAGATTTAATGTAGAAACCTCCTTGCTTAAGGGAGGAAAAACCCATGGCTTGCCTTCATAAGCACCAACAAAATCCATTATAATCAACCTCTTGACAGACTCGATTTTAGCCTAACTCTAGGCTCCTTTCTCTTGTAATAACTTTACTACAATATCATCTTGGCAACTTTGCCAAGGACCCTCTACACCGATTACCTCTAATAAGTACAAATTTATGCAACTCTACCTAATCACTCTCGAGAAAATACAAAGCAAGACATTACTCGTATAGCATGAGTAATTCTTTTTCAAATCAACACTCAAGAAGACTCACTCACTCTTTAAGCATACTACAAAGTTAAGAACACAAGCAATGCTTGAGCAATCTTGAAATGAAGTCTTTGCTATCTCTCTTCACTCCTTAGATTTGTGCAAAAACTGTTTGATAAAGAAGCCTCTTTTTACTTTTATAGTTTGGTGATGATTAGGGCTAAAATATCATTAGACCAGGTATCCTATCAGTATAAGCAACACCTGTAAGTTTGTTACACAAGAGGACAAAATTGTGCAGACACGCATACCAGCTATACTAAACCATGCATATACAGGGACCTAGTCCCTTGAAGTTAGTTTCTCATTATCAAATTTACATATATAAGAAGCTTTGAATTAGGCCATATCAATACTAGACCTATAGCTATTGTTGTATTAAAAGAAACACAATGGCAAGAACTTATCCTACTAAGCACCAAAGTCAATCACACAAGCCCTCAACATATCCTCAAGCACTTGAATAGTCCTCTTTGACTGTCCATCATTTGAAGAGGGAAAGTAATGTTGAAGATAATCTTAGATCCCAATGCTTCATCTCACCTATCACAAAACTTAGAGGTAAAATGCATACCTCTATCTAAAATGATAGAAATTGTCACCTTGTGTAGCCTCAATATCTTATTGACATAAATCTTGGCTAATTGGTTTGAGCTATAATCCACTCTAATTGAGATAACATGAGCTTACTTTGTCATCCTATCTACTATAATCAAAATCGAGTATGAATTCCATAGTTATCCTTTCCCACTTCTACTCAAGAATAGACATCCTCTAAAGTAAACCTGTAGTATTTTTATGCTCCTCGTTCACCTGTTGATAATTGTGACATACTCCACTATATATCTTTTCATTCTAGCACACTTATAAAGTTTTCTCAAGTCACGGTACATCTTGGTATCAACCAAATAAATGGAAAATCAAGAACTATAAGCTTATGCAAGCAACCCTAAAATAAAATCACCAACTCAGGGCATGCACATGCAACCCCTCATTATTAATACCCCATATGTAAAAAGTATGACAATAGAAGCTTCACTACATACCACTTTGTTCCAAAGTTTGTTTCCTCACTAGCTAAAATACCTATACTTAATACTTTTCAACTCAATGTGCCTGCCACCATACTGGACTTGGATGGTAATGAATGGTCATATCATAGTCTATAAAAAATTTCATCCATATTCTCTTCCTCAAATTAAAATACCTTTATGTAAACACATGTTTTAGTCTCCGATAGTCTATAAACACCTCACACTTGACACCATAGAGATAGTATCTATAGATCTTTAGTGCAAAGACTACAGTTGCCAAGTCTAAGTCATGGGTTGGGTAATTCTTCTCATGAAGCTTTAATTGTCTTGAAGCATAGGCAATTGAATTCCTATCCTACATCAAGACTACACCCAAACCAGAAAAAGAAGCATCAAATATACAATATAATCTTTACCTTCTACTGGTAGGGAAATAATAAGAGTTGAAGTTAAAAGTGTCTTGAGCTGTTGGAATCTCTCCTCACATTTATCTGATCAAACAAATGGCACCTCCTTCTGAGTCAACATTGTCAAATTAGTAAAAATAGGTGCAATATTATTGACAAATCTACGGTAATAACAAACAAGACCTGCGAAATTCCTAATTCAGCCACAAAGCTAGGTCAAATATTTAATAGTCTCAATTTTCTGGGGATCTACTCCAACCTCCTTTTCAAAACCACATGTCGTAAGAAGGCAAGACAACCAAAACTCACATTTTGAAAACTAATCATATAATCAATTCTTCTTTAAAATCCCTAACATAATGAAAAAATGACCTGCATGTTCCTCTTCCTGTTGGAGTAGACTAGAATATCAATAATTAAGATAATTAAAAAAAAATCTAAGCAAGACTTAAAGATACAATTTATAAAACTCATAAAATTTATCCTTGCATTTGTCAACCTAAACCAAGAACTCATAATCTCCATATCAAGTCTTGAATGTTGTCTTAGGTTTTGCTCAAATCTTTAAGTAGTGATAACCTGATCTCACGTCTATCTTAGAGAAAATAAAAGCACCCTACAACTAGTATGAAAGATCATATATACAGGACAAGAAATACTAATTCCTGATGGTAATTTATTGAATTTCCTATAATCAATGCACATCCTTAGGCTACCATCCTTCTTCTTAACGAGCAATACTGGAGCACCCTAAGAAGAAGTACTAGGATAAATAAATCCATTATTTGGCAACTTCAACAACTAAATTTGAGTTCCCTCAAATCATATGGATCCATTCAATAGGGATGAATAGAAATGGGTAAGTGTCTGCCACCAAGTCAATGCAGAAGTCAATTTCCTGGTCCGGAGGCATACCAATCAAATCTAAGGGAAACACCTTTTGAAATTTTGACATCATGGGGACTGATTCAATTGAAAGATATTCTTCACTAAAATCTCAAATATGTTCTAGAAAAACCAAACACTCTCTCCTAACAAACTTCTTATCCTGAATATAAGATATATCCTTCATATTTTTTAGGCTTATACATACTTTTCTGCTCTAACTTATCCATTTTGAGAATTTTAAAGGTCATAGTCTTTTCACTATAATTTAAAATAGCATGATATAAAGAGAGCTAATTCATACCCTTGAAACCTATGAACAACACAAAACATGCATGATAAATATGGGTAACTGCTACAAAATCTCCAATAAGAATAGACACATAAATCAAAGGCTTAAGTATATAACAAATCAACTCCAATCTCAAGGCAAATCTAATCGATACTTAATGATAAGTGGAAAATCAAATTAAATAGTACCCATCCAACCACAAATGAGAATAGTACCTATAATGATGGCATCAAATGCCTCAACATCAATTTTTCCTTGGAAGTCATAACAATGAGCCCTATCATAAAGCTGGGAAAGATCCCTAGAAGGTTGTTGTTGCATCCAATCACGCATAAAAATCTACATTGTCATGCAAGTAATAAAGTGACTCTTGCAATCTAAACAACAATACCATAAAAACATGGCATTTAGCAGACAATCCAATTCAAGTATTACTATTAAAGTAAAACAAGTGTCATTTGTAGCCAATGAGAGTATGAGTTTTATTATGCTAAGTAATAATAAGCAATATTAGATATTAAAAGTGTTTTACACAATAATTCAAAGAGTTCTAGGGTTCCTCTACCCGTCTATTTGACTTTGCCTCATAACTACATCATTGAACAAATATGTTAGACCTAATTCAAATACATTTATATTTAATTTCGTATCTGAGCCAAATAGGGTAAATTAGGTATATTCCTATATTGTTACTCCTTCCAAGCTCACAATAGAAATATAGATGTATTCTAAAGGTTGTTCTATGCTTATCTTCTCCTTATTCTTTATTTCTCCACTCCTTGTGGCTTGTATGTAGGCTATATTTATCTTCTATAGCTCCTCCAATGGTCTCCTAATGTAATACCCCAAATCTGGTACCTAGAATTTTACACGGTGCTCATGACCCTGAAGGACCACGACCTAACCCATAACTGATATCTGTACCTGTATACTGCATAATATAAAGTATATATATATATACATACACTGTAAAATACAGAATAAAAGCTATAAGTCAATAAGGTTCAAAACTGAACAAAACATCTGATAAAATAATGTCAAAAAAATGGTACAATCAATACCAAAATAAATATGAAGTAACTGTCTAACATGCTATAGATTGAAAGCCTCTAAACTATTTGAATAAGGAGTTGATGGGACATATCCCCAACTAACTCCATGTACTGAAATAGATATGTACTGAAAGAGTGACATAATTAAATAATATTGTCCTTAAATGATAAGGGCTTACTACTAACTCTGTCTGCTAGTATCTGGAATGCTACTGACGCTCTGGATCTCATGCTCCTAAAACTATAGCGTAAAATAAAACACCATAGCATAAATATATCAGTACATTCGAATATACTGGTATGCAAGTAAGGTAGGCTGAATACAAATGTTTCATATGCATGAAGAATACTAACTGACTGAATGATATGAACATGAGAATACATGCATGAATACATAACTAAAATTGAGGTCGTGAAGGGGCTAAATACTAGGTTCTGAATACTGAGTCTACTAATAACATGGATACCCTAACATTTGAGATTACAAAATTGGGATACTGAATAACTAAGTTTACTGATTCTGATATCTGAATCACTGATAAGTGAGGAACTAATATTGTATTGCTATGTACTAAAGAACTAAAACTATATTACTAATACATGAATAACCATTTATAATAGTTCTTATTATGAAAAACTGGTCTAGTTAACTGTATCTAATAGTTCTAAAATTGAATACCGATAATATGAGATCTGATAAGTGATATAACTGATAACATAAGTGACTGTATCTGATAGTTTTTAATCTGATGAAACTTACTAAGTTCTACACTGTATTTGAGATGACTATATCTGATCGTCTATATTCTGATGAACTCTCTGAGTTCTATTACTGAGATTGTGACTAAAACTATGGGTGGCTGTCATCTAACTGACATATCCTAGAACTAAACTACTAGGGTCCAACCTGTAACCCTAACTGGAAGGATGTTAGTACTATGCCACGGGTATAGATAAGCTGTGAGTATACCCTCGCTGACAGGGAGTCGTTCCGTCAACCCCTCATGATAGAAAACTCAAATAAGATGTATAAATCCCTAAACACGTAGGGCGCATCTCTACCAACGCTGGATATATAGTTTTGGAATGTAGGATTACTACTAAGGATCGCACCCTCTATTGGCTGATAGTGTGTATCCTCATCCTTATGTTCACTTGATGCTGAATCCTACTCCCAACTGAATAGACACTAAACTGATTTACTGGATAGTGCTGATACTGATGGTATGGTTTAGTTGAGCTGAATTAAGTTTATTAAGCTCCATTGATCAACAGAATACTACATAAATCTGAGGACTGACTGATAATACTAAATTTACTGAGGTTACTACGAATACTGAAGTTCTTGAGATTACTGAGTACTGAGATCATTGGGATTAGTAAAATACTGGGATTACTGAGATTTCTGGGTTGCTGATCTTTCCTGAGTCACATGACTAACTGAGTTTTATGGATTATGTCTTGACTGAGGATATTGTGAAAACATGACACTGGCTCTAGGCACAAAGCTATATTTTTTGGGAACAAGTTCCCCTAAGACTCTATAGAAGGAAATTGACACAATATGACTTGACTTTTCTTGAACACATGACCAATATTCATAATTCATAATAATATAAGTTGGGGTATTTTATACTACACATAGTTCTCAAAGTCTTATACATGGAACAGAATGCATATAACAACATGACATAAGTCCATCAATCTAGTTTCATGAACATTCCATCAAAAATCATAATGCATAAAAATATCATAAAAGTCATTATTTCATAAGGGTGTAGCATGCATTTGTCATTTAGGTCATAATTTAACTATAATCCATGATTTCTAGTCTTTTAGGAATTTTATCAAACACCTTACATGCACAACTTAGGCATAGGTGTAATCAACAAATTATTCATTATGAACAACCAAATTTACATGTTTCCAACTCATATGATATCATAGATTCATAAAACACATAATCATTCTAACTTGGGAATTATTATACATCAATAACATGAACATAATCCATTCATCACATAAATATCATGATATAGAATTTAAAAGAGGGTTCTTGTGCTTCATGGATAAAAGGAGTCCCTAAATATTCTTGATATAGAATTTAAAAGTTGGTTCTTGGGCTTCATGGATGAAAGGAGTCCATGAATAAACACTATGCATATCTTAGCTTATGATTCTACGAAGATTTGTGGAAAGATTCTTGAAATTTGATGGTGAATTCACTTAAAATTAAACCTCCTATGAAAACCCTAGGTCTTGTTCTTGAGTGTTTTTGAGAGAAATTGAGTATAAGTTGCTGAATTATGGTCAAATGTCATGTTATTAGGCTTATATAGGGTGGGGAAATTGATCAAATTTCCCTTAAGACATGGAAGTATAATGCTGAAAAATTGGGTACAAAGTCTACACAAAGGGCAGTGCCTTTGGTAGAGCCTTTTATACCTGGGTGGTGCCTTTGGTAGTGCCTTGTGGGACCTGGGCGGCGCCTTTGGTGTTGAATTGCCCACAAAGTCTATACCATTGGCGGTGCCCCCTCATATCCTTTGGCTACTGGTTTGAAATCTAAACGAGCCATAAATGGATTACAAAAATTCTGTAAGTTACCTAGAAGATATTCTTACCTTGCCCCATCTCTACGAAACTTGAAAATCATAAAACGGAAGTTGAGAAGATCATCAAATAATTTACCAAAGTTTGGAGGCTTAACATGAGACTAAGTGTTGAACACTTACCAAAATTTTCTAAGTGTTGGATCTTTTAAAGAGTTTCAGCGAGCTAAACAAGATAAATTTAACCACAAAATTTTGCGGGGTCTTACAATATCTCCCTCTTGGAAACATTCAACCTCGAATAAGACTGACTGATATGGGAGAATAGATCAAATGAAGCACGTATAGAACATACATAATTAAAAACATGTGGTCCCGACTGACATAACTGAAGAGCTGAATATAACATATGGAACATGCATATCTGATGCATGACTAATAATCTTAATTCATGCATATCTGATGCATGGATAATTAACTTATGGATACATGACTGTATGTTCTGACAAACTAAATTTCTCACAATGAGATTGTATGTTTGATGCTTGATTACATGACTGAGCAAACAAATGAATGCATAACTAAATATGCAATGGTGACTGACACCAAGTTTGTAATGGGAATTTAATATCAGGTTCGTAATAGTTGTTTAAACATGGAATTGAGTAGGTTCAATAAAATTGTTATGGAAATTAAAAAGTACTGATGAAACCATGGTATAATAGAAGTATGCATGTACGGGCATAGGAGGACATGACTGATACTGGAACGTGATGCATGAACTAAATTCCATAAGCTGAAATGAGTCTTAAATACATGGAGTGTAACTGAGCTTGGAGATAAAGGGTCAACTTATAAGTATCCCCTACTCCAAACTAGATTCATTACGTGAGTAGAGAGATTGGGATGCTTATGTTATGAAGGTTTTGGGGAATTATAGAGTATCTCCCACTTGGGACACTATGTCCCTTGAAGAATGCTGGGTTGACTTTTTTGAGATATTGAGGAAAACTGAGGTGATGCACAAGGCACCTAGGAACAAAATCATGACTGATTATCTGAGATCTAAAATTGAGGCATAACACATTAACCTAGTTAAGCCCGCATTTACCTGGTTGATTCATCTCAGAATTTCATTTATGAGATTTTGGATAGCATGAATAGATGGAAAGATGGAAAACCAAACTATATGAACTTGTCTAACTAACTGTTAGACTAAAGTACTGGCTATTTAAACTAATTCCCTACCGAGTGACATCTGATTTGCTGACTGATTAATAGTTAGGTACTGAGCATGTGAGATTGAATGGTACTTAGTCTGAATAACTGGGCTGAGGATAAGGAGTTTTTCTTATAAAGATAAGAAAGGAACTAACTGAGTAATGTGAGATAGGTAAGCGTGAATTCGTGAAACATTGAATTACCTAAGGATGCACGGCCAGACAGATAACATGGTTTGAAAATATTCTGTAAGTGGAGGTACTGAAACACTGATGACATATAGGATTGATACCTATATACTTTGGTCAAGCCATACCTGAAGTTGGACTGTGGTACTGATCTAACTTCTGAGCTGAGGCTGAGACTAATACTATGTCAAAGAGTGTCGTAGAAACTGTAACTTAGTCTATAATTAGGACTCATATAAGAAATGAATGTTGGTTTCTAATAAATTAGGTTTAGACTGATATTGAAGTACTGAGACTGGATACTAATAACTACTTGGGGAAGATTGACATATGTAAGGAACCGATGCTCAAACAAATACTATTTCAAACTCAATACTCAACTAAGGCCTAAGGAACGGAATACCAATATTATGGATTTATCAAGAGATTTAAACTAAGGGTATACATGACGTAATATGAGCTTTACTGATCACTAGGAGTAAAGCATGAGTCATGTGAACTGAACATATGGTAAAACATGACATGAGTGCCTAAGTCATGAGCTGTATCACCTAAGTTTGAAATTTCTATGTTCATGCAACATTACTCATACTACTAAGGGTATTGGAACTCATCATTCTAGGAATTCGACATGGACAAGATCCTATAGAAGGTGTGTTAAACATGCGTAGGTAAGGTGATGACTGGGGTACAAAACAATTGCACTGAGATAAGACTAGATCAGGAATTATCTTCCCTTAGTAATTTTTCTACACATAATGGAACTATAACTAGGATCTGAAGGCCTGAATTCCTAACCTTAAAGTTTAACTTCTATGCAAGGCTACAAAAGTAAAGAAACCCATGAATCTGATGAGATAAGAGAAAACAAACATGTAAATAGGAGGTCTTTAACATACCAGTGACTGCATCAGTAGGAATTTCCTGATTCTATCGGGATTGAAGGGCATGGATTCTATTTAGGCATTGCTCACTGATAGCACTAGAAGTGGCACCCTGCTGATTCGTCTGATGGGATTGAGCTGAGGAGCAGAGATGAATCTGATAACCTGACTGGGGGCAATATCTAACTCTGTGGCCTATATTGCCATAACAGAAATAGACATTACTGTTGGCTCTACACCCTCCCTATGATGGTTAGCACACTCTTTGCAAAGTGGATAAGTAAGAATCCTGGTCTCACTACTCTGGGCCTTGGAGCCTGATGCCTCATTCCTGTGGTCATTTTTGAACTTTGGTATTTGTGAACTATTTGAAGAGTGAATTGGTGCTGAATATTTCTAACACAACTGAGAATGGCTACCACCCTGTGACCCATGTTGAGAAAAACTATACCTACCTGTTATGGCTCTCTTATTTTCTCTCTCCTTTGTTTAAGCTTCTACTCTTTGATCTACTGGGGATAGACCATAAGCCTAGATATGTCTATGTCATAAATTAACATTGAAGTCCTGCACTCTTTAACCACTTTACTTGATACCCCTGACACAAACTTACTCATTCTAGATCTACTGTCTATTACAACATAAAGAGCGTACCTAGCTAACTGAATGAACTTAAAGAAGTATTCTTTTATGGTCATGGAACCTTGTCTGAGATTGATGAACGCTAATACTTTGGATTCTTTCGGCTCTAGGGGAAAGAATCTGTCTAAAAAGGCTGTAGCAAAATCTTCCTACTCTATGGGCTCAGTCTTTGAACCCTTGTCTACCTTCCCCGATTTATACCACGTATGGGCTATATGTTATAGCTAATAGGTGGCTCACTGTAGGCTCTTACTGGAAGTCACTCCCATGATGTCTTGACCTTTTGAACCTGATCAAGGAGCTCCTGTGGATCCTCTTCGGGCTTTCAACCGGTGAATAGAGGAGGATTCATTCGAGTGAAGTCCCTAATCCTGACCGTAGCAACATTGGTCAGTGGGCTGGGTAGAACAATAGATGGCCATTAATTCTGATCTACAATTGAACTAGCTAGAGTAGTAATTGTAGTCCTAAATTCTGCATGAGAGACACGCTCATCCAGAGAATCTGGTTAGACGAGCTGAGGCACTGAGTAATTTTTCCTTTCCTTTTTGTTAGTCCTTTTGGGAGACATATTCTATAAATGAAAGAAAGAAGCGGCTTAGAATGAGAGTTTAAATAGAGCTTATGCTCACTGACACGATATGAATACTGAAAGAACAGAAAATGTTTATAAAATATCTCATAGCATCCTACACATAAGCGTGATGTACAATACGCCCATGTACAAGACTCTACTAGATGTGGTTTTTAGACTTCCTTGGACATTATTGAATCTTAGGCTCTGATACAAAGTTTGTAATTCCCCGAATATGGTACCCATAACGCTAAAGGATGTTCTTAACCCCGAAGGACCACAATCTAACCCATGACTGATATCTGTACCTGTACATAAATGTACATATGTATATACTATATATATGTATACATACACTGTAAATTAAGGAATAAAAGCTGTAAGGCCATAAGGTTCAAAACTGAATAAAACATTTGATAAAATGATGTCTAAAAAATAGTACAATCAATACCAAAAAAAATATGAAGTAACTATCTGACATGCTATAGTGTGAAAGCCTCTAAACTATCTGAATAAGGAGTTGATGGGACATGTCCTCAACTAACTCCATCTACTAAAATAGATAAGTACTGAAAGAGTAACATAACCAAATAATATCATCCTCGAATAATGAGGATTCACTGCTAACTCTGTCTGCTAAATCTGGAATGCTACTGATCTCTAGACCTCGTGCTCCTAAACCTATGGCGTAAAATAAAATACCATAGCACAAATGCATTAGTACATTAGAATGTACTGGTATGGAAGTGAGGTAGGCTAAATGCAAATAGTTCATATGCATGAACAATACTAACTAACTAAATGATATGAATATGAGAATACATGCATGAATACGTAACTGAAATTGAGATCGTGTTGGGGCTAATTACTAGGTTCTGACTACTGAGTCTACTGATAACATGGATACCCTAACGTCTGAGATTATGAATACTGGGATACTGAATAACTAAGTTTATGGATCATAATATTTGAGTCACTGATAAGTGAGGAACTGATACTGTATTGCTGAGTACTGAAGGACTGAAACTATATTACTAATACATGATAACCATTTCTGACAGTTTTGATTATGAAGAACTAGTCTAGTTGACTGTATCCGACAGTATTAAAGTTGAATATTGATATCATGAGTTCTGATAATCGATATAACTGATAAAATAAGTGACTGTATCTGACAGTCTTGAATTTGAAAGAACTAACTAAGTTCTGTACTATATCTGAGTTGACTGTATCTGAAAGTCTATATTTTGATAAACTATCTGAGTTCTATTATTGATACTGTGGGAGGTAGTCTTCTAACCGACATGCCCTGTAACTAAAATGGTGGGGTCCAACTTGTAACCCCACCTAGAAGGGTGTCAGTACTGTGCCATGGGTAAAGACAAGCTGTTAGTATACCCTTACTGATAGGGAGTTCTTCCATCAATCCCCCCTAATAGGAAACTCAAATTAGATGTATAAATGCCTAAATGCATAGGGTGCATCTCTACTTACACTCGCTACGTAGTTCTTGAATACAGGGATTACTACTAAGGATCGCACCCTTTAATGGTTAATAGTGTGTATCCTCATCCCTGGGTTCACTCAATGCTGAATTCTACTCCCAACTGAATAGACACTAAACTGATTTACTGGATAGAGCTGATACTACTTGTATGGTTTAGCTGAGCTTAACTGAGTTTACTGAGTTTCGTTGATAGATGGAATACTACTGAGATCTAAGGACTGACTGAGAGTGCTGAAGTTACTGAGATTACTGAGAATACTGAAGTTCTTAAGATTACTGAGTACTGAGATCATTGGGGTTACTGAGCTACTGGGATTACTAAAATTTCTAAGATTTCAGGGTTACTGAGCTTTCCTGAGTCACATAACTGACTAAGTTTTATGGATCATGGCTTGACTGACGATATCGTGAAAACATGACACTGGATCTAGGCACACGACTATATTTTTCGGGTACAAGTACCCCTAGGACTCGATAGAAGGAAATTGACACAACATGTGTTGACTCTTCTTGAACGCATGACCAATATTCATAATTCTTAATAAAAAAAGTTAGGGGATTTTATACTACACATGGTTCACAAAGTCTTATATATGGAAGGGAATGCATATAACAACATGCCATAAATCCATCAATTTAGTTTCATGAATGTTCCATCAAAAATCATAATGCATAACAATATCATAGAAGTTATTGTTTTCATAAGGGTATAGAATGCATTTGTCATTTAGGTCACAATCTAACTATAATACATGATTTCTAGTCGTTTAAAGTAGACACTTATAGGATGGAATGTCAATTATTTTATGAATCTAATGTTCTTAGCTCCAGTTGGCTCTAAATGACTTCTATGAACATTATTCACCTAATTAGAATTTCACATACTTAGGATTAAAGTCATGACACAAGAATTCTAATTATGGATCAATATTACGACAATTACACCTTCACCGTGATGTATTAAAATCATGTTAAGCTACTGAAAAGGACGAGTAAGAATTTGCACGCTGGCGCAATGCGGTGCTATCGTGTTTCTCCACTGGAAATTGAAAATTGGTAATTTGGACCTCTCTGCGATACGTTAATATTGCAGAGTCCACTAGAATATGATGATTTTTATTTTGGCATCCACCGTGATGCGGTGCATGCTAAGGTGAGACACTGCATTATTAAAAATGCTCTAACTTCTTGATAAAGTGCCAGAATTGAGCGAATTTGGTAATGATGGAAAAATTATACAATTTTTCACACAATGGAAGGTCTAAATCTGGAAAATTCTGTATTAAATAAAGGATATTTATTTTTGAAGCACACTCGTAATATTCTAGAAATGAATTTTAAGCTAGAAAAAACATGGGGTGTTATAATATCTCTCCCTTGGGAACATTCATCCTCGAATGTGGATAATTAAGCTGAAAATACTGAGGAATAAGAGGTTATAAGCTATGATGCACAGCTGAAATAAACTGAATAACTGAATCATAAGCATACTGAGCTTCTAAACTGAACTGTGTGTGCATGAATTCTCATGAAAATAGTTATATCGCTGAAATAGAAATGAGAGCGTCAACTTTTGAGTAACCAAAACTTTAGGCTGAATCAGATTTTGTGAGAAAAAGAATTAGAGTTTTATGACAAGAAAGCTTAGTGTTTTACACCATCTCCCCCTTTGGGATCATTCAATCCCGAGTGATACTGATTTGGATGAAATGCTAGTAAAAACAAGGATGATACACGGGATGCTTATGAATTAAATCATGAATTAATATTTGAATCTGAAACTGATACATACTGCATGAACTGTGCTTCATTCTCAAAGTACATAAAATGAATAAATTACCTCTTGCGATGGACATACTTGCTAGATTTTGGGTAGTAGGACTAAACAGAATGTTAGGAATCTATAGGAGCTTATCTGCTTGATCGCTAAATCGAATCGTAGGCTATATAGACTTAATCATACTAACTGCTCATACTTACATGGAGTATTCTCCAACACTTTTCTAAGAAATTCTAATAATATGGTAAGATTTAAACTAGACATGTAAATCATAAGCTAGGAAAGAATTAGTAGGCTTTAGGCAACACAACTCCTTACTTTCAAGCTTAGCCATACTTCTAGAATACTCTCTCAACTATACTTTCCCTTTAAGCACCGTACTCATTGATTCAACTTATAATCCTCACATGGCCATTTATATCCATCTACTAATGTCAAAAATGTAATAAATCCTCTCACGATCTTCAAGGCTAAATCAAAATCACAAGAGACACCACATAACACTGTAATAGTAGTCTGAATCATAAATTCAACACACCCATAATTTCACAACTTCTCATCTCATGTATAATTCTCATTACCACTCCAACAATCACATTCAACCTCATACTAGACATTTACTAGCACTTAGTGCATTTATCCAGATATATATGCAAATATGATGTTCAAGCATATATCTATAACAACATATGGACTTCTAAAGAGATACCTTTCTCATATCCTACAAACCTCTATCAAGAACAACTTTCATGCACTATTCTTAAGAAGACACACACAACACTCCACCTAACTATGGCATATATCAAAACATGGCCTCAATCTTACTTCACACTTACAGCCTTAGCTAAAATAAGCATATAATAAATTTTCATTAAATAGAAACTTTTACTCTCCCTCCCATCTATACAACCATTAATCCCTACTAGAATCTAGAAGTCTAACTTGGTTACTCATTCTATCATCCCCCCCCCTTAGATTTAAGCCATCACTCTAAGTATGTGAACCACTATATAAACTCTAATCTAAACTAAAATCACTTTACTCTAGAATCTAAGGTATAACCAATACACATAAAACTAAAGTTACCCTGAAGAACTATATCTTCACGCATAACACCCAATGCTAACAACTCCTTCTAAGATTTAACTCTTAGATTTCTATGGCCCCCACTAGTCATCATGTAACAACTTAAACACTCACAAACTTAGATTTTGACACTTAACACGGATATCATCAACCTTTGCAAAACCATGATAACTTCCTTCATACTCTACTAATATCCCCTTTCTAACTTACAACATCATCAACCTATAACCCATAAGTTAACCAACAAGGATATTGCATACCACATAGACTCATTCATACCTATCAATTCAAAGGTACTACTAACCATACAATCCTTAATAAGTTTAGAAAATAATGAAACCCATTCTCACCCTAGTACACCTCTATATCATACCTGGAACATCATACTTAATTACGAATAACTAAACTTAAGCTCTTGCATTTATTGTTCAAGCCTACTAGATCACTTCCATACAACTAGCATCACTAACCAAGAAACTTATTATTTCCACCTTGACAACTATCCATTGTTCAAACTTAATTTATAGTGCTAAATGTGATTTACAACCCAAACGCACATACTATTCTCACTTGGAAGTTATTAACCAAGACATCAAGAAACACTAGTCCACTAGAACCCCATAACAACAATAATCAATCATCATCGTATGGCCTATCTTATTTATAATCGTTTAACACATCCCTCTTCTTCACATCATTATAATTTACCCTTCTTCACACCTAACTTACTTTCATAGCTCTATAAATTTCAGCTAAACTCTTTTCTATAACCTCAAGGGAACAATACTCAACCACCAAGTATTTTCATCAATAACCTACACTTTTCTAACAAAACAATTATCATCAATGACTTTTCATACTTCAAACAAACAACAATTCTCCTTAACTAATAACTTATTCTTTACCTTTCACTAACTAACAAAAAAGGACATATCACTTCATTACTAGCCCAATCATGTGCAAAAATTCAGCTATATATATATTCAATACATTGCCCTTACCATCTTTCTTGTCACTACACCTCTAAACCCACACTACCAACTAACACAAGAATAATAAGATGAACAACAAGTTGCTAGTGAATTGAAATAGGCCTCACACGACTTCACTAGACTTTCATTTTATGTTTTGAACAAGAAAATGCGATAAATAACAAAGCAACTATGCTAGTGAATCGAAAGTGCCCCACACGGCTTTACTAGACTTTGGATTTTCAAAAACACAATGATTCTAAAATTACAAATTACAAGAGATAGAAACTTGACACACAATATTCAATGATCTAAGAGTACACATCTTGCTCTGTCTTAACTGAACGACTCATAATAATGAGGACATAACTTTAAACTTAAAGGGCCTATAACACACTAGAAGGCTCCTCTCAAGCCTCTTTATGAGACTTCTGAAACTTTTTGCTAGAAAGCCTGAGAGCATTATCAGGAGAGGAACTTAGAACTTGTTGATCATACTATCTCAAGAACAATTCATGGATAGAGAAATTTAGATTTACATTATGGATTCTGAGGAGGAATCTGAAAAAACATTTGACTTGGGCTTAGTGCACGATTTTTATGAACATAAATAAAGCCCTTCAAACTTTAGAACATAAAAGCACTGATGGGATACTATATAGCTCGCTTAAAGTCCCTTAACTTTTTGTGGAGACTTTCGGAGAAAGCACTATCTGTAAAGATTTAAGCTTGACTATTTCTTATATCTCAGAAATAAGGAAGAGATAGTCTGGATAGAGCAAGATGAAAATCTATATAAGCTTCTTAGAGGACCTTTCTATAGCATAATCAGAGACTTAAAAGAATGGAAATATTTCCTAAATGCCTTGTAGCCTCTTGAAGAAAAGTACAGATGTCTCCATAACGTTCTGCAAGACTCTACTAGACATGGCTTCACAGACACCCTAGGATTCTTGAACTCTTTGCTCTGATACCAAGTTTTTAACGCCCCAAAAATGGGTCCCAAGACGTCACACAGTGCTTAGAGCCACAAGTGACCCTAAGCTAACGCTTCTACAGGCATAATAGAAAAACAACTGAAATAAATACATAAAAATATACAAAATCAATAGAAGACAACTCTTTCTAAATCCGATCAATAAAAATTGAGTTCACATGACTACAAATTTGCTTTTACGAACAAACAGAAATAAAATACACTGACTCTACTGACTGTCTATGAATCCTCAACTAGTATTGAATATAGATAGTTGGGTCATGACTCCCAACTATCCTAACTCAATATGACTGAATGAAGAAAATACAATACTAGACAAACTCTGACTGACTTGAGCACTTGAAAAAAACGTCTCGTCCTATGCTAGTGAGAAGCTACAACCTCTCTGATTATGGTATATAAGCTATAACTTGTACCTATATTATAAGGCAATGTAGCAAATAAAGATATATGTGGGTCATTACTTTGAGGATGTACTGAGTATATGGAGGTGTATGCATTTAAATGAACAATATCGTTACTCTTTACATAAATAATGCATGCAAATATAAATGTCTCACATGGCTTGAATAAATCTGAAATGTATAACTCATAAATCATGAATGGTGAAACGTGTAATATAAATCTCGTGAGTCATCATACTTAACTCAAAAATTTGTATTCTCCTCTTATTCTCAAAGATTAAAAGCTAAAGTAATCTTTAAATAATACTTTCAAAACTCATGCTTTTATCTTCAGGAGAGTAGAACTTCTTTAAAACATAAGGGACTTTAAGACCATAACACTTTAACACTTTTAGTGACTTTGGGATGTACAAATTTGGAGATCTTAAAATATTAACTTTCAAAATATATATACTTTATCTTAAAGAGAGTAAAGAATTTTTTTTTTGGAGTTTCTTCTAACCGACATAAACCATGTGAGATGACATGGAGTCCAATATCTTACCCACGTTGGGAAGAGTTGTTCTACCCTTGCCAGCAGAATAGAACTTTTACTTTAGTGATCACTATGTCGACCTCAGTCCCATTAATCTCAATCCTATGGTGGCACATAGTTCTGGGGTATGAGACCTCGCAATCATACCCAACTCTATTCTAAATACTACTCCCTTAATTATGCTTAGAACTTTCGAGAAATCCACCTTAAAATAATACAAGGGTATATAATAAAGATCAATTATACTAATCTTTGCTTTAAATTATAAACAATGTGGATTCCTATCTTAGTTTGAAATTAAAAGATCAATCTTTGCTTTGAAAACACTTATCTAACTTGTCAACAAGACATTGAGATCATAGTTTCTTTATAAACTTAATACTAGTACTTAAGATTCAAAATATATAACTTTAATGCCTCAATAATCATATTAAACTTCATGCTCAATAATAATCTTTAAAAGCTTTCAACATTCTCAAAAAAATAATCTTTAAATAGGGGTTAGTGACCCAAATACCAAACTCATGTTAAAACACTAAAAGATTCATGCTACATAATGTAAATATTGATGAATCAACTTAAAATCTGAAAATTTCAAAAATAAGCATGAAAATATAAACATACTCATGTAATATCATAGCAAAACATCATACTCAATATGTAATACCCCGAGACTCTAACCAATAGTGCAACTATTACTCAAGCTCATGAGAAGTAAATTATAGTTCTTTTCTTGTTTTATGATCAAGGGTGATGTATATTAAGGCCTCAAAGATATCCTAGCAATTAGGTGGATCAAAATATTCCTTACCGATTGATTTCTTGGGAAGGATATCACTATGGTCAACTTCAAATGAGCATATCTCTTGTTATACAATGAATTATTGAGATAATGACCTACCAAAAGATAGATAATTTAAATATCTTTCAAACGATACCAATTTTACCAAAATCCAGTATCGAAGCCAAGATTTATGCCCATTTTACTCCAGCATGTCAGGCTAGAAAATTGAGTGACGACATTTTGTGATAAGTTGTCACAAATGTGACGAATTATCACCAATGTAGTCAGAATTAGGAAGATTTCCACCCCTGTGATGACATATTGTGATAAGTTGTCACAAATGTGATGACTTATCACCAATGTCGTCAACCTTAAGCAGAAAATCACAAAATCCACCCTATGTGACGTTATTTCGTGATGACTTGTCACGAATGTCGTCAGCTATTTTTTTAAGCAAATAAAGGATACTTTTTCAAGGGTATTTTGGTATTTTCCCATCTTTTGGAGGCCTCTACATATATGAGAATTCCCATCTAAACCCTAATTTGTTCATTCTCTCTTCCAATTCTCTTAAGAAATATATCTAGGGTTTTTATTTAAGGACATTAATCTTCCAAAAATCATCCATAAATATTCAAGATTTCTTCAAGAATAAAGTTCCTCATAGTGTAGGCTTTGATAATCATTTATTACAAGTGCGTATAGAGTCTCAAGCACTAGAATTCATTCAATTTCAAAGATTAAGGTATGTGGGGCTTTGAACAAGAGCAATTCTTTTACTCTTGTGCCCACATATTTGATTTCTATCATGGATTTATATAATTTTGCAAGTGGGTTTATACCCAAATTACTTCATCATGAGATTATGAGAATATAAATTGTTCAAGCCTTGTTATACATGATTATTTTGCTATTCCTAAGTTATGACTTGATAGACAATATTGTGAATTTTCTATTTCTATCATGAGTTGATATTTCAAGTGCATTCAAGATATGTGTCAAGCTTTAAGCTTCCTTATGAAAAACTGGATTATTGAGTATATTGATTCTTGAGATTGAGTTGTTACAATGTGTCTTGATATTTTCTCAAAGTTATTGATGTTGTCATGATTTAATGAATTGATATATTTTGATATTGAGAAAGATTGATTTGATTTTAGTTGAGTTAGGAATACACAAATTGATTATGATTTGATAAATAAGAAAGATATTTGATTTGGTCTTCATAATAGAACTTTGTGATGTTTGTGGTGGATTTCCTAATGTATTCTGAGCTTGTTTCTAGGAGTAGCATTTAGAACCGATTTGGAATGTGGTATTTACCCTAAACTACGTGCCACCGTACGATTGATATTGACAATTATGTGCCAGATGCCATGTATGAGATTGTGATTACTAAATTTAGGTTGTACTCCCTAGCAAAAGTACGATGCTTCTACCAATATGGGGTTCTCTTCTTAGGAAGAAAAAATATTGGACTCCATATAGCTCACATGGTTTATGTTGGTTATGAGAACCTCCCATGTCCATAAGAGTTGAGTTTCTTAAATTATCGAGTCACTCCGAGTCTTGTGTCTTGAGTTGAGTTATTTTTGATAATTTATGAGGTTTTTATCATATGATTTATTTACTATGAGATCATGAAAAGTATGTTTCAATCTAACTCAAGCCAAGTAAGCCATCATTGTACATATGCATATTTTTATGAAATTGATAGTGATATTTGTATTGTTGCATACACCCCCACATACTCAGTACATTTCGAAGTGCTGACCCACATATTTTCTAATGGGCTTCATTTTCTCATAATGTAGATTAAGGTACTCAGCCTCAGCCACATTAGCGATATTCGAGTGCCTCAACTATGTTCCCTCAGTGGTGAGTCCTCATGGTTCAAGGACCGTGTCTATATTTTTGGTGAAATCATTCTATTGTTATAGCTTTTAATACTATTTGAGTCAATTAGGGGTTTGTCCCAATGGCTCCTTGTTTTTGATGTATACAGGCTTTGTCAGACTAGAGGGTTGGTATGTATAGACATTTAATATATTTTAGTTATATATTCTAGTATTCTCCCATATTACTCTTGAGCCTGATGTGGTGTATCTCTTTGTTCTCCATGACTATTCTTGAATTTAATTCCTTTAGGTAGTGTCTGGCTTCGAGGATTAGCTTGGGTCTACATGTAGCCCTAAGCACCGTGTGGCATCTCGGGATAAAATTTTGGGGCATTAAAAGCTTTGTATTAGAGCCTAAGGTTTAAGGAGTCCTAGAGAGTCTTAAAAGTCGCGTTACTTAGAGTCTTGATCATTGGTGTGTAGCGCACCACATCTATGAGCAAGAGGCTATGGAATGTTTTAGAAAAATTCGTTTTTTTCTTTCTTTATCGTGCCCACAAGTGTCTCCGTATCTGCGATTAACTCATGCTCTCTTATAATAAAAATTTCTTCCTCGTCGAGCTCATAGAAACAATGAGAAAACTCAACCTGTTGATCTCTTAAACAAGAATGTGTATCATGTGGAATTCCGAGCAGCTTTCAGGTGCTAGTCCAGGCAGTTACCTCTAATGCTCAAGCTAACACCCAGGATACTGTTCCACCTCCGCAAGGAAATAATTCTACTATAGCTCGAGTTCGTGACTTTTTGTGGATGAATCCACCTGAGTTCTATGGGTTAAAGTTAGGTTAAGACCCACAGATTTACTTGAATAAAGTAAGAAAGATCACCCATATTATGCATGCGACTGAGAAGGAGAGTTTTGAATTGGCTACCATCAAATAAAAGACGTTAGATGTGATTAGATAGAGATATAGAGGATGAGTAGAGGGGAGGATGCCATTCCTATGACTTTGCAGTTATTCTAGGATGTGTTCTTAGACAGATTCTTTCCTCTTGAGATGAGGGAAGCGAAGCTAAAGGAATTCATGAATTTGAGACAAGGCTCCATGACTGTTAAGGAGTATTGTCTTAGATTCAATCAGTTATGCAATATGCTCATAGTATAGATCTACTATGGTTAATAGGGAGATAGACCTTTCTCAGTTGATGATATATTCCTAATAGATTGAAGCTGATTAAGTCAAAGAGTGGGAGAGAGTAAGAGGGAATAAAAGAGCTAGATCAGAGCATCAGGGATTCAGTTAGTCTAGATTCCATGGAGGGAACCGCCCTAATGTTTAGGCATGTCCTTTATGCCCACGCCTTCTTCAGTTAGTAGTCCCGCACCTAGAAGCAGGCCGGAGCAAGGGAACAGGTGTATCCCATGTAGGTCTCAGGAAAGTGTAAGTAACAAACCTTATCCTTCTTCATGTGAGAAGGGTGGTAAAGATCATTTTGGCGAGTGTTTTATTGATCAAAGAGGTTGCTTTGGTTTTGGTAAGTTGGGCCACTGACTTGGAGATTGTCCGTATGCTAGACAGGGGAGTCAACATACTTATCCCCAGAGTCCGGATACCAGCTCCCCCGCTCCCCTAGTCCGTCCAGTTACTCCTCAGGGTGCCTCTTCTAGTACTGTTGGTAGTTCACACTAGAATCGCTTTTATGCTATACCACCTGTCTAGGAGAAGGAGGACTCTCCAGATGTTGTCACTGGTATACTCTATGTCTTTTATTTTGATGTGTATGTATTGATGGGCCTCGGTTTGAGTTTCTCTTATGTGATACCTCTAGTTGCTGTAAATTGTGAGATGGACCCTGAACGGATTCCTGAGCCTATTCTAGTTTCTACCCTGATAGAAGAATCTATTATTTCTAAGTGAGTGTATAAGAAGTGTCCTGTCATTATCCTTCATCAGGTCATATGTGATGATTTGATTGAGCTAGATATGGTTGATTTTGATGTTATTCTGGGTATAGATTGGCTTCACTCGTGCTATGCATCTATAGATTGTCGTACTCGAGTGGTCAATTTTTAGTTTCCTGATGAGCCCATTTTTGAGTAGTCCGAGAGTTTTGTAACTCTTAAAAGCCATTTGATATCCTACCTTAAATCGAGAAAGTTGATTTCCAAGGGTTTCATCTATCACCTAGTTCAAGTTAAAGATCTCAAGTCTTAGACATCGACTATTCAGTTAGTTACCATTGTTAATGAGTTTCCTGATGTTTTCCTGGAGATCTCCTAGGGGTCCCACCTTATAGAGAAAGAGAATTCAGTATTGATCTTCTTTCCTTCACTCAGCCTATTTCCATTCCTTCATACCATATGGCTTCTGCAGAACTTAAAGAGTTGAAGGAGAAACTCAAAGATCTCTTAGACAAAGGTTTTATTAGACCCAGTGTTTCCCCGTGGGGTGTACCTGTTCTATGCGTGCGTAGGAAAGATACAATAGTGCATATGTGTATTGATTACCATTAACTCAACAAGGTAACTATCAAGATAAAGTACCCTCTTCCTTGAATTGATGACTTGTTTGATCAGTTACATGGTGCGAGCTACTTCTAAAAAATAGACCTTAGATCTGGCTATCATCAGCTTAAAGTAAGAGAGTGTGATATTCCAAATACAACCTTCCAAACCCATTATGGTTACTTTGAGTTTTTTGTTATGTCATTTGGGTTAACCAACGCTCCAACAGCCTTCATAGACCTTATGAATCGAGTGCTCCAGCAATATCTTGATATGCTTGTCATTGTATTCATAGATGATATTCTTATATATTCTCGAAGTGAGGATGATCATGACGACTATCTTAGAATTGTCTTGCAAACTCTTAGAGATCATTAATTATTTGCTAAATTTAGAAAGTGTGAATTTTGGATAAGGTCAGTTGCTTTTCTGGGTCATATTGTTTCCTCTAAAGGCATTAGAGTCGATACCTAAAAGATAAAAGCTATAAAGAATTTGCCTAGACCTACCTCCCCATATGACATTAGAAGTTTCTTGGGTCTAGCTGGTTACTAACATCATTTTGTTGAGGTCTTCTCTTCCATTGTGTCATCTCTTATGACCCGATTGACCCAAAAAAAGTGAAGTTCCTTTGGTCGGAACCTTGTGAGAAGAGTTTTCAAAAGTTAAAGACTCGACTCACTTCAGCCCTAGTGTTAGCTTTACCCGTTGGTACTGATGGTTTTGTGGTGTATTATGATACTTCTAGAGTTGGTTTGGATTGTGTGTTGATCCGGAGGGGTAAATTTATAGCTGGTGCCTCTAGACAGTTGAAGCCTCATGATTAGAATTACCCAACCCATGATCTTGAATTAGCAGCTGTAGTTTTTGATTTGAAAATCTAGAGACTTTATTTGTATGGTGTTCATGTTAATATGTTTACTAATCACAAAAGCCTAAACATGTGTTTACTTAGAGGGAGTTGAATCTTAGAAAAAGAAGATGGTTAGAGTTGCTAAAAGATTATAATATAAGTATGTTGTATCTCTCAGGCAAGGCCAATATTGTGGCAGATGCTTTTAGCAGGTTGTCTATGGGTAGTGTAGCTCATGTAGAGAATGATAAGAAAGAATTGGTTTGTGATGTGCATCTTTGTCTAGGTTCGGTGTTAGATTACTTGATTCTGCTGAAAGGAGTATGTTAGTTTGGAGTAGTTCCGAGTCCTCTTTAGTCTCAAAGGTAAAGGAGAAGCAATACAGGGATCCTAGTTTGGTCAGACTTAAGGAGTTAGTTAAGGACCAAAAGGTAGAGGTTTTCTCCCAAAGGGGAGATGGTGTGTTGAGATTGTAGGGTAGATTATGTGTTCCCGATATGGATGATCTAAGGCAGAGAATTACGGCTGAAGCTCATGGCGTACAATATTCTATTCATCCCTGTGCTACTAAGATGTACCGCAATTTGTGGCAAATCTATTAGTGGAATGGTATGAAATAAGACATAGCAGGATTTGTAGCAAAGTGTTCTACTTGTCAACAAGTTAAGGTAGAGAACCAAAGGCCCGGTGGTGTAATGCAAGAGTTTAGCATTACTACTTGGAAGTGGAAAGAAGTGAATATAGATTTGGTAGTTGGTTTGCCTCTGTCTCGTCATCATCATGATTTAATTTGGGTTGTTGTAGAACGGTTGACTAAAGCAGCTCATTTCTTGCCAGTACATTCGTCTTATATAACTGAGGATTATGCTTGATTGTATATTCGAGAATGCGTTAGACTTCATGGAGTTTCTTTAGCGATTATCTCTAATAGGGGTACTCAGTTTACGTCCAAGTTTTGGAGAGCTTTTCAGAAAGGTCTCAATACCCAAGTTGATCTAAGTTCTGCTTTCCCATCTACAAACAGATGGTCAGGCTGAGTGGACCACTCAGACTTTAGAAGATATGTTGAGGGCATGTGCGCTTGGTTTTGAAGATAGTTGGGATGAGCACTTGCCATTAATCAAATTTGCGTATAACAATAGTTTCCATGATCATATTCAGATGGCCCCGTTCGAAGATTTGTATGGGAGAAGATGTAGATCACCTATATCTTGGTTTGAAGTAGGAGAAGCAGCTGTGATTGGGCCTGATGCTATGTTTAAGGCTATGGAAAAAATTAAGTTGATTCGACAAAGATTGAAAACCTCTAAAAGTCATCAGAAGTCGCCTGCAGATGTGAAAAGAAAAGATCTTGAGATTAGTGTTGATGATTTGGTGTACTTAAAGGTATCAACCATGAAAGGGTTGAAAATATTTTAGGAAGAAAAGAATGCTTAGTCCCCATTATATTGGTCCATAAAGGATTCTAAGCCGTGTTGGGAAAGTAGAATATGAGGTGGAGTTACCCGGAGAGTTGTCTAGCATTCATCTGGCATTTCATGTTTCCATGCTTAAGAAGTGTATTGGTGATTCGGTCCTGCTTGATTCTTTCGAAAGCTTAGATATTCAGGATAGCCTTTCATTTAAGGAGATTCTAATTGAGATTTTGGATTTTCAAATCCGTAGGCTAAGGAACAAAGAAGTTCCTTTAGTTAAAGTTCTTTGGCAAAATCAATCTGTTGAGAGTGATACTTGGGAAGCTGAATCTAATATGCGAGCCAAGTACCCTCACCACTTTTTTGTGAGTTCAGAGCGAGCAGAGGTACCATTCTTTCTTAATTTTGCCCTCTTCTTATTAAAGAGTCAGCTGTGTCTAGTTCCATCATGAATTCATGCATTTTGTAGGGTATGCAAAGGTATAAAGTGAAGTAATCCATTTGAGTGAGTCATTCCAGCTATACATCTCATTTTCTATTGTTCGTGGCCTATATAGTAACATTCGAGGATGAATGTTTCCAAGAGGGAGATATTGTAATACCCCGAGACTCTAACCAATAGTGCAACAATGACTGAAGCTCATGATAAGTAAATTATAGTGCTTTGGTTGTTTTTTGATCAAGGGTGATGTGTATTAGGGCCTCAAAGATGTCCTAGCGATTAGGTGAATCAAAACATTCCTTACCGATTGAATTTTTGAGAAGGATATTGCCATGTTCAACTTCAAATGCACATATCTCTCTTTATACTACGAATTATTGAGCTCGTGACCTACCAAAATATAGATAATTGAATTATCTTTCTAATGATATAAATTTCACCCAAATCCGGTATCAGAGTCAAGATTTATACCCATTTTACTCCAACATGTCAGGCTGGAAAACTGAGTAACGACATTTTATGATAACCTGTCACAAGTGTTACGACTTATCACCAATGTCATCAGCCATAGGCAGATTTCCACCACCAGTGATGACATTTTTTGATAAGTTGCCAGAAGTGTGATGTCTTATCACCAATGTCGTCAACCTTAAGCCGAAAATCATAAAATCCACCCTTTTGTGACGACTTGTCACGAATGTCATCAGCTATTTTTTTCAGCAATTAAAGAACATTTTTTCAAGGGTATTTTGGTCTTTTTCCATCTTTTGGAGGCCCCTATATATATGAGAATTCCCATCTAAACCCTAGTTTCTTTATTTTCTCTTCCAATTCTCTTAAGAAATATATCTATGGTTTTCATTTAAGAACATTAATCTTCCAATATATGAACATTAGTCTTGATACTCCCTGGAAAGAGTACAATGCTCCTGCCAGTGTGGGGTTCTCTCCTTAGGAGAGAAAAATGTTGGGTTCCATGCACATAGTTTATGTCAGTTATAAGAACCTCCTATGTCCATAAGAGTTGAGTTTCTTGAGTTACCGAGTCACTCTACGTCTTGAGTTGAAGAGTTGAGTTATTTTTGATGATATATGAGCTTTTTATCATATGATTTATTTACTATGAGATGATGAAAAGTATGTTTCAATCTAACTCAAGCCAAGCGAGCCATCATTGTACATATGCATATTTTTATGAAATTAATGATAATATTTGCATTGTTGCATGCGACCCCACATACTCAGTACTTATCCGTAGCCGCGTTAGCGATATTCAAGCGCCTCAACTACGTTCCCTCAGTGGTGAGTCCTTATGGTTTGAGGACCGTGTCTATATTTTTGGTGAAATCATTCTGTTTTTATGACTTTCAGTACTGTTTGAGTCAGTTGGGGGTTTATCCCAATGGCTCCTTGATTTTGATGTATAGAGTCTTTGTCAGACTAGAGGGTTGGTATGTATAGATATTCAATACATTTTGATTGTACAGTCTAGTATTCTCCAGTATTTCTCTGGAACCTGATGTGGAATATCTCATTGTTGTGCAAGACTATTGTTGAATTGAATTCCTCGAGGTAGTGTCTGGCTCTGAGGGTTAGCTTGGGGCTACGTATAGCTCTAAGAACCGTGTGGCGGCTCAGGATTAAATTTTGGCGCGTTACACAATATGCTTTTTGAAAATACTTCAATAATGTCAAAATATAGAAATCAAGAATCACAATATAATGCTTAAACACACTTGGAAAATCTGGAAAATCATATTACTTGCATAAATATATGAAATTAGTCACGCAATTCAATATTCAATCACGTGTAAACTCATAATCTCCAAACAATATTAATTGGATATAAACCCTAACTTCAATTTCTTGGAAAATCACATAAAATTCAGTAGTATATAAATTTAAAATAAGTTTTGGGCACAAGGACGAAAGGATTGTCCTTGTTGAAACTCCACATACCTTGGATGATAATCTTGGATGAACAACTTTATTTTGAGATGATATTTGTACTCTTGAATTAGGGTTCTTGGAGTTGTTGAACTAAGAACTTGGAATCTTGACCCAACTTTGAGTATTAATGGTGAACTTTAGGAGATTCTTGAATTTGGGTGATGAAACTTAGGGTTTCTAAATGAGAGAATTTGATGAAAAGGGGGTGTAATTTGCTCAATATCACCCTTAATATTCTGTTTTTACGACCTGGGTTGAGGGGCAAAAAGAACCCACTACCCCTTATTAATTTGAAGAATAAATTCGTAACCCGCATCCCAATTTTTCCCTTCAGCGCGACGCGCTACCATCGCAGCAGCTTATTGCCTCACACTAAAATGGTTATAACGTTTTGCCCGGGTATCAGATTTTTCCGAAATTGGTATCGTCGGGAAGATAATTCAATTATCTACAATTTAGTGGGGCTTGGGATGGAAAATTCCACGTATATGACATGTTATACACATTTAAAGTAGACCCTTTTAGGGTTGAATGCCAAAATTTTGACGAATCTAATGTTCATAGCTCCACTTGGCTCTAAATGACTTCTATGAACATTATTCACCTAATAAGAACTTCACATAGTTAAGATTAAAGTCATGAAAAAAGAATAAAAATTATGGATCAAGAGTACGATAATTACACCTTCACCGCAATTCATTTAAATCGCATTAAGCTGCTGAAAAGGACGAGTGAGAATTTGCACTCTGGCGCGACGCGGTGCTATCGTGTAGCACTACTACAAATTGACAATTTTCTAGGAACGAATTTTAAATTAGGAAAAACACGGGGTGTTGCAATATCTCCCCCTTGGGAACATTCGTCCTCGAATATGGATAATTAAGCTAAAAATACTGAGGAATATGGGGTTATAAGCTATCCCGCACAGCTGAAATAAACTGAATAACTGAATCTTAAGCATACTGAGCTTCTGAACTGAATTGTGAGTGCATAAATTCTCATGAAAATAGCTATATGGCTGAGATAGAAACGAGAGCGTCAACTTTTGAGTAACCATTACTATAGGCTGGATCTAACTTTGTGAGAAAAAAAGAATGAGAGGTTTATGACAAAAAAACTTAGGGTTTTAAAACATCTCTCCCTTTGGGATCGTTCGTTCCCGAATGATACTAATTTGGTTGAAATACTAGTAAAAGGCAGGGATGATACACGAGATGCTAATGAACTAAATCAAGACTTAATATTTGAATCTGAAACTGATGCATACTGCATGAACTGTGATTTATTTGCAAAGTACATAAAGCGAATAAATTACATCATGGGGTGGCCCTACTTGCGAGACTTTGCAAAGTAGGACTAAAAGGAACATTAGGAATCTATAGGATCTTATCGGCCTGATCGCTAAACCTAATCATAGGCTTTATAGACTGAATCATACTGACTGGTCATACTTACATTGAGTATTCTCCAACACTTTTCTAAAAAATTCTAATAAAATGGCAAGATTTAAACCAGACATGTAAATCATAAGCTAGGATAGAATTACAAGGCTTTAGGCAACGCAACACCTTCCTTTCAATCTTAGCCACACTTCTAGAATACTCTCTCAACTATACTTTCCCCTTAAGCACTGTACTCTTTGATTCAACCTATAATCCTCACATGGCCATTGATATTCCCATCTACTAATGTCTAAACTGAAAGAAATCCTCTCACCATCTTCAAGCCTAACTCAAAATCACAAGATATACCACATAGCACTGTAATACTAGTCTGAATCATAAATTCAACACACCCTACATTTCACAACTTCTTATCACATGCATAATTCTCATTACCACTCCAACAATCACATTCAACCTCGTACTAGAAATTTACTAACGCACAGTGCATTCATCCAGATATATATATAAACAAGATGTTCAATCCTATATCTATAACCACATATGCACTTCTAACCAAATACCTTTCTCATATCCTAGAACCCTCTATCAAGAACAACTTTCATGCACCTTTCTTAAAAAGATACACATAATATTCCAACTAATCATGGCATATATCAAAACATGGCCTCAATCTTTCTTCACACTTACAGCCTTAGCTAAAATAAGCATACAATAACCTTTCATTAACAAGAAACTTTTACTCTCCCACCTGTCTCGACAACCGTTCATCACTACTAGAATCTGGAAGTCTGACTTGGTTACTCATTCTACCATCTCCCCCATAGATTTAACCCATCACTCTAAGTCTGTGAACAACTATATACACTCTAATCTAAACTAAAATCACTTTACTCTAGAATCTGGGATATAACTAATACATATAAAACTAAACTTATCCTAATGGACTATATCTTCAGGCATAACACCCAATGCGAACACCTCCTTTTGATATTTAACTCTTAGATTTCTATGGCCCCCACTAGACATCATGTAACAACTTAAACACTACCAACTTAGATTTTTATACTTAAATTGATATCATCAACCTTTGCTAAACCATACTAACTTCCTTCATACTCTGCTAATATCAATTTCTAACTTACAATATCATCAACCTGTGACCGATAAATTAACCAACAAGGATATCATATACCACAATGCCTCATTCTTACCTATTAATTCAAGGGTAATACTAACCACACAATCCTTAATAAATTTTGAAAATAATAAAGCCCCGTCTCACCTTGGTAGACCTCTACATCATACCTGGAACATCATACCTAATGACGAATAACTAAACTTAAGCTTTTGCATACACTGTTCAAACCTACATGATCACTTTAATACAACTAGCATCACTAACCAAGAAACTTATTATATCCACCATGACGACCATCCATTGTTCAAACTTAATGTCTAGTGCTAAACATGATTTACAACCCAAACTCATATACTATTCTCACTTAGAAGTTATTAATCAAGAAATCAAGAAAAACTAGTCCACTAGACTACTGCCCATCCGATTCATGCAATTGTTAGCAAGTGATTATCATATCCCTAATCCTAATGTCAGAACAAGATCTATAATATTCACACATATATACATTCACACAATTGTAAAATACAATTTGTGAAGGGGTATCATTTTTCTCAAAAATCCATAAAAACATGATAACTTCCCTATATACTTACAAATCTCCTTATTACACAAAACATATCACAATACAAAACAAAACATAATATGATACAAATTATCCTAGACATGCTAATTCTAGAACCATACTGAGACCGATAAGAAAGAAGCATGATAATAAAAACTTTTGACGGCTACCCCACCCCTAACTAAAAATATGCAGTGTCCCCAATGCACTATAATAACAAAAACAAAGGGAATGACGACATACCTAGGACATACTAAGTGTACGTGTCATGATATTCCCCAAATAGGGGTATATCCACTACTGGAGGCCATGGCGGTGGCGGTGCACTATAAGAAGATGCACTATAGCCTCTGCCTATCAAGAAACATAGTCTCCAAATTATGGATGTCCTTTTTCATGGATTGCTCATGTGATATGTCTGGATTCTTTAATTCCCCCTCTCAGCCTCTTTTTGTCCCAACTACCGGGACTGCTACATTATCCTCTGTAAAAAATCAAAGCATCTGGGACCACATGGAGGTAAAGGCTAAACAAATAGGGATACAGCTGGAGGGTTGGCTGATATATGGCTCTAAGTGAGAAAGAATACCACTGCTCTCAAGATATCCACCTCCTCCCTCATATGTCCTAGATCTGGCATTTCAATTTCTAAAAATTGGTCTGCCACATGTCTCTCATAAATACCTGGTGCATTTGGTAAATTATCTTCTATAATAATATCCTTATCAATAGTGTAAATAATAAATACCACTCGCATATCATCTGGTTGATGCACTATCATACACACCTAAAAAACTAATCTCTCATCATTCAGTTTGAAGGTGATCTCCCCTAAGTCAAAGTCAATCAACACCCTACTAGTGGATAGGAAGGGTCTACCCAATATAATGGGGGCTTAAAAGTTTACCTCACAATCAAGAACCATAAGGGAAGCCACCCTTACTTTTTCGTCACACAAAACACCTACTGGTTTTTCATATTGAGTATGCCCTTTATAATGTCTATCAAAGCTCTACTGATTACTAAGAATGGACATCCTGATATAATTGTCTCCCTACCATCTGCCCCATAATTAAGAACAATAAAGTCAGTGGGAATAATTAACTTACCAACCTTAAGGAGAACATCCACAATGATTTCTTTGGGGACCACTTTAGTTCTATTTTCCATCTATAGCAAAATAGAATAGGGCCATGGCTTTGCCAAAACTAATGTTTTTAACACAGAAAGAGGCTTTTTTCCAGGTCAAGAGGCTTTTTCCAAACCCAAAGCTTGATCACCTACCCCTAAATATAGTTAAATTTTTGTGCTATGGTTAACACTTTTGAAAAAATAATAAGCTAATGCCTCATTTATCTGTTGGTGATGCGGGTAATCACTACAAAGAGAATTGAATCTCTCTCATGTATAATAAAGATTTTCATCTAGCTTTTTCATAAAACTTAAGATCTTGCTCTTTAATAGTTTTGCCAAATAGAAAGAATAAAATGAGAAACTTATTTTGCATGTATTTCTAAGATTTGATAGAACTCAAAGGTTCTGCTTTCAACCATTTCTTTGCTTCTCCCAAGAGTGAAAATGAGAAAAGAGCGAGCCTCACATAATCCATGGAGACTCCCATAGGAATGAATATGCCACTGATCTCCTGGAAATTTTGAGGATGACCTATGGATCATCATAAGGTAGGTCTTGTACAACCCACTTGTGTGAAAAAATTGCACCATGTTCTGTTTAAGCTCAAATCTACCTCTGGCATTTGGTTTTTGGATACTAGAGTTTGCATTGGTTGTGAGCAAGATTGCCTCTTCATGCACTGTCCTATGGGTTGGTAATTAATCATGCATTGTTATAGAAATGGTCTTAACTTATTAAACTTGTAGGATTGGATAAAGAAGTGATGTTTCTCTCCTCAATTGGTGCAATCATCGCTCAAATTTGGGATGTGGTAAAACATATTCCCTCTACCTTGGCAGCTTGTTTAAGATTCAAACGTGTTCTTACAAATTCAGTAGCTAAGACCAAGTTGTTAGCACTTACAAAACAAAATATTAAGACTAAAATTATAATGTTGATAATTTTAAGTCCCTAGAAATGATACCAAGAACTTGTTGCATCGAACCACATACGCAAGTTTACGCGGTCGTCCAAGTAATAAAATGTCTCTTGCAAGCTGAATATCTATCGCACATGGACTTGGCATTTAGCATACAACCAATTCAAGTATACTATTAAAGTAAAATGAGTAAAATTTGTGACCAATGAGATTTTGAGTTTTATTATGATAAAAGTAGCAATGGACAATAACGGAAACTAAAAGTGTTGTAAATAATAATTTGAAGAGTTCCAGGGTTATGGCATCTTGAACAATCATGCAATATTTATACAATCGCATTGATTAAGTATATATCTTGGTTGTTGATTGATGAGGTTAATAACATGATTATAGTCTTCTGAGTATCTAACCATCTATTTAAATTAGTCTTACAACTAACTCATTGAGTAGATATGTGAAAAATAATTCAAACATATTTATATTTGATCACGTATTTTAGCCAAATAGGGAAAATTAGGTGTATTCCTATCCTAACCATAAATCTTATCTCTAATTCATCTGAAAGACAAGAACCCATTACTTATGTTCCATGTTCTAATCTAATATAACTCATTTTGGGCTCATAAGAAAAATATAGATGTATTCTAAAGGTGGGAAATCAATTGAATAGTAAATACAAGAACATAAGAACAACCAAATATGATATAATATTAACCAACTTGAGTGAATGCTAAGAAATCATTTTTGTAATATCAACCATAGAAAGAGCTGTTTACACACTCATGGTTATAAAATGAATCACCATTAATGGATTCATAAGTAAATCTACAAGTATACTAGAAGTTAAGGAAAGAAAAACCCTAACGCAGATCCCGTGTTTCCTTATCCTCTCCTAAACGTGTGTTGTTTCAAAGATGTCATGTAAATATGGATAAGTACTCCTTATATAGACCTTTGGGTCATTCATAATATAGGGATCACAACTCAAACCAGGGCTTGGCTGTGACAGGTATCTCAAGTCCCACGTGGATTAGAGATTACCCTTTGCACCTAACCAACCAAACACAATATCCCTCAATGTCGGATGAATTCTGAACATATAACAAGATACCATGCAATAAGCTTAAAGAAAATGAAAACATGTCCATAACCGATGACTAATGACAAACAAAAAAACCGACCAAACCTGCCTAAGATCTATAATAATCAAAACAAAGCCTTTTAAAGAATAAACTAAAACCAATCTTTGTCAAGACATGTCCCCGACTTTGACAGATGACAGTGAGAATGAAAATGATAATGTTAATAAAAGTAACTATCAACTCAAATCTAAGAATGAAAGCTGGTGAAATGTCTAAGACTTCTAAGGAATAGATTCTCACTATTTCACCACAATACCATGAACCAACAGACCGAACCGATCGACCTAACTTTGTGCCAGAAAAGTAAAAGAAGCTCTGGTGCCTGCATCACGTGGGGATAAAGCATTTGGAGACAATTAGTGGGATGAACACTTGCATGTAACTCAGGGTAAGGATAACATAATTCCATGATTAACAGTTCAAAATTTTTCAAAACTAATGCATATAATAAAATTCATATACGTATAGATATGTCACATGTTTGGATAGGGAACAAGCCTTAACATGTGCTTTAAAACTTTAGCCTGGATGGTGTATCTCAACCGTCATAACATGTATCCACGAGCTATATGGGCCCTATCTCTCACACCCCGGTTGGGCTCTAGTGCGTGTAACTTGCTGAATCAAACAATAATCTCATATATATGCATGGGGGACTCAAACCTTCCAATCAATTACCAAGGTTACTTAAGCACCCAATAATGTAATAATGTGCAGGGGACTCGAAACTCCCTAACCATGTCATAACAATAAGGGGGACTCAAACCTCCCTGGTCACTTTGACCTCTGTGTCGGCAAACACGATTTCCAGTACTCAAACCTCCACTTTTATGACTCAACTACACAACCCTCATTAAAGCCCAATTAAAAACATTCATCACATATTCCCTTTCATTCAACCATATTTAACATTAAGGCATACATTATTAGTATTTTCATACCAACTACACTTACAAGGTAACAAAAATATATAAAAACAATTACATCACGTAGAGGAATTCATAACCCAATTGGTTCAATTTTAATAAATTTCCACATTTCTCATAATTAAAAACCAATTTTGTAATACAGGGTTGGGGTCATAACCACTTCAAAAGTCATAAGTTAGGGAAAATCACAATTCCCTAGTTCATTCACCATACCACTATACCCATAAGTTCAGAACCATACTTAAAAGATAAATAATCAGATGTAAACTATAGGAAAACATTGTTCAACAAAAAACATTCAAAACCCTCAATCCTTGATTATGAACCAACATAAATATCTCATGAACAATACTTTAAAACATATGCTTTTAAAAAATTGATAATAAGGGAAGATTAACATTCCTGAATAGCAAGTTTCACTAAATGAATTCAACCCTTAAGCCCTTGGATTACCTACTTCTTGGAAATACTAAGTATGACTGATTGTTAGAATTTGAAAGAGCTTAAGAGTATAATTATGTTGAGTTACGATTGATAATAGGGTCCCAATTAAGATTATAAGTCGTGGGTTATTGGTGGGATAGGAGGAATATGTCTAAAGTACCCTCATTAAAAGTTGGAAAAATAATCTGTCGATCTCTATAGGTGACCTTACGACTCGTAGGGTCACCCTATGACTTAGACCATCCATTCATAGCCAAACCAGAACCCCTTTAGGCTCCTCACTGTGAACTTTACGATTGGTACCCTTCATCTCATAATGAGACACTACGACTCGTAGGTTTAGGTCATAGTCTCAATAGTTTCAATAGGGGCACTACAAAGGACACACTATGAAATACCCTTCTTTCAACTCATTAGAAGTCTATATGACTTGTTAAGTATAGTCATTATCAATTTAGTGAATTAAGAAAATCATTCTGGGCTTATTGCGACTGGGTCTTATGACCAATAGGGACATATTACAACTAGTCAGGTAAGTCGTTGCTAGGCCAGTGAGGAAAAAATTGTAGAAATTCTCAAGGACCAAAAACCTGAGGCGTTATAGGAATTTAAGTTTTGAAAAATCTACCCTCAAATTTTACCAATTAAAAGACAAAGTTTTAGTTATTTTGGATGGGGGAGAGGGGTTGCACTATATGGCCTATAGTATGGGAAAGGGTGTGAAACACATGGCCATTGCAGGGAAAAATAAGTAGACCCACACCATAAAAGGTGTGAGGAATAGTATAAATCATGGACTAAGGGGGTTCAAATCATGGCCTATAGAACATCCTAGGGGGCACAAAGCATGGGCATTCCACAACACAAGATTTTCGTCCAATTTTTATTCTGTGCTTCTTGTCTCCTTGTTCCTTGTTTCTCCAGTCCTTTGGATTGTATGTAGATTTCATTTATCTTCCATACCTGCTCCAATTTTCTCATATTAAAACTCATATAAAATATTAGACATGCAATACAATAAAACTAATTAAATTATACTAAAACAAGCATAGCATAGGCTAGCTGAACTAGTTTTCTTGTCTAAACTCAATTTTATCATTTTGACTCTTGAATTGTTTCATATGAATCTTAAATACTATAAAAATTTAATTTAGCACAAAAATACAGAACTAACACTTTATAATTCACTAAGCACACTATATTATCCTTAAAAATAAGCTAAATACACATAAATAATGACACTTAGATGTATAAATACACCAAAGTCAATTGCACTCCACCTTTCCCTACATAACCATTATCTCAATTTCCTCTACGACCTCTTTGACTATTATCCCAACCACCCTGTGGATGATCCTTTCCATTACCATTACCTCCATCACCTCTACTAGTAAGGACAACAAACTTAGCGTACTTCAAAACTTGTAACCTAACGTGTCATTAAGGAAACTCTCTCTTGGAGTTCTCTAGAACACAATAAGTATAAAAAAATTTCATAAGAATAGGCATGTTGTCCTATGAATAAGAATTCCCTTGGACTTTAGCAATTAAGGCCTGTCGAATTGCCCCTGACTAACCACCTGTAGAATTTGGAAGAGCTGATTGAATAGGACAAGCCAAATAAGCCTACTAGAAAGGAACCCTGGAGTAAGAACCACAAAAGTTACCTGCATTTTTCTTTGCTAGATCCTTAGCCTAAATATCTTGCTTTACCTCTTCTATCTTTTTCATATAATAAAAAACCTCAACAAAAGTCATATAAATAGAAAAGACCTACAAATTAGTGTTCAGTCCCTTCAAAAATAACCAAATCCTCTTCTTCTCTAACCTGGTAAGACAAAGCATAAAACATAGCATCATATGCTATAATAAACAAATTACCCTACTCAAGGGCCAAAAACTCATCCTTCTTGTGGTCATAAAGTGAACGGGGTACATACTTCTCCAATAATAGAGTATGAAAATTAGCGCATGCAAATGGAGGTAAAACTATGATTAACACTCCATTAACCCCCTATACCACTTCTTGTCATTACCTTGTAAGTGGAAAGGAACAAAGTCAACATCATGCTACTCAATAGTACCTATTTTTGTGCAGTCTTTTGTAAAAATTTACAATGAACTTAAATACATCCTCTATCTCAGAGATAACCAAAGTAGAAGGTTTTATCTGTATGAATTTGGTCAACATAGCGTGCTCGGTCTAAGTTATTATAGGACCTAACACTATATGAGGAGAGATATAAATCCCCAAGCCTTCTCTATTCTGGAGTAACTACAATAGTCGAATAAAGACTTGGGAATTGATAAGCAAGTATCACACGAGTGTCCTCAATACTAGCCAATTTACCCAAAATAAAAAGCATCTGCTGAATCATCTCTAAAAGCGTAAGAGAAAGATTCACACCTCCAACTGGTGCCACTTTCTCATGCTCCACAACATCCTTATTTATCTTTTTAAATGCCTCATATTTATCTTGGTATATGGGAAGAGTCACTGATCTTTTACAGGGTTGATCAGTCATTTCCCTAGCTCTACCCCTAATGGGTATTACTATCTCTCTTTCTCTTCCTCTACCTCTTTCAGATCCTTATTCTCGAATAGCTGATTCAACAACTTGAGCTACTAGTACATGGGTTATGGATCTAGCTCTGTTTGCTCTAGAAATAACCATCTGCAATAAATAGAATGAATAATATTAGATACCAATATACTAGTTGGAATCAATTCATAGAGTGAAAGAATAAGGAAATAATAGTTTCCTAAAATCATATAGCCTCTTAAAGAAAACTACAATCATCTTTGTACCATTTTGCAGTAATCTACTATATTCATAGTGGTACAATAGGATCAATTAACGTAGGTCTTTGATACCAAATTTTTCATAATACACATTATGAGTGGCACCCACACAAATACCCTGGTGAAAAAATCATCTTTCGCAATGAATTAATCCAACACTTAGCAAAATTAGTCAACTAAACCATTTCTATTAAGAAAACTAATAATTTAATAAGGCTAAAATAATAATGCAAAAAATCTATCAATCTCCAAGAATTTAAAAGTCATTGTAACAGAACACTTATAAGTATCAGCAAATGGGCTTAACCCAAAATAACTAATATTGTCTAAATTTGATATAATGGACTAAAATCTGAATGAAAACTCATGGCAACCCAGAAATGTAGCTCACCCTTGAGTTTAAACACTTCTGAATCATATTTGATGTCTTAAAATAGTCACTAGAATATCTCTACACTCAATAAAAAGAAGAGCATGTACTATAGCAGTAAAACAACAGTGTACTATAGGGTTATCAGCCAATACAAAATAAGAAATATGAACACATAACCATAACTTAGTAAGTCAAGACAACCATGAACACCTGGCAGGGAATATAATTTTATTCCCATTGGGGTATTTGTTTCTCTTTCGTGTTCCATTTCTCATCAAAGGTAGCCCTTGGGCTTTATGTAACTTTACCTCAAGTTCATATCACTTACGCTTATTCAAATACATTATGAAAAATAGTAAGTACAAGTCAACATAGATAACAGGTCAAGCCAAGATAATGACTACCAACAAGACTCCAAGCCAATAATCAAAACTCTATCAATTTAAGAAACTATTCCTAAATTATGCAAATAAATAGACAATATAAATTTGCCACAAATTACAGTTAGTCCAGACCACTCAAGGATCCATACATATAACAACATTGACAATTATCATGCAACTCGATGTAAATAAAGAGATTATATTTAGAAAATAAATACATGAACCCGATTCACCCAAGAAACCCAAAGTAACAAGACAACACTTATCCTTATTCACTCAAGAAACCAAAATAACAACAAATACATAATCCCTGATTCACTCAACTGAGCGACCCATTTAGTTGTTACTAATAATTATTGTGGTAAAGGAATAATAACCTCAATCATCTTAAGTTGTAAGACTAATTATTTATTATGGGAGTGCATTAGACAATTAATATTTTCCTAGAATACTCCTAACACAAAGTTTAGTTGAAAGTGTTCCTATCAATTGAATTTTGAGCTAATTTAAACTAGGGACAACTTCAAATAAGCATATCTCCAAGAGGATAAAGAGTTATGGGAAAAAATAGTCATCAAATAAAATATTTTTGAGTCTTATTTTTAATGCATCCAACCATTCATTAATCCACCTTTAGAGTAAATAGTTATGATCATTTTACTGAATACTGTCTGGACTGAGAAATTTACCACAGTAATGGTAATTTAACCATTGTAGTGGTAACTAACAATATTTGATGCTAATTTTATGGGATTTTGCTCCAAAACACAAATATTTTATTCCTAAGCTCTAGAGGGGAAATTTTACTATGGTGGGGGTGAAAAGTGTTTGTTGAATTAAGTTCCTTCCATCCTCTTCTTCATACTTCAATCTTTTAATATTCTAGAATCCTTAGAATAATCTATGGTGAAATTCTTCGGCATTTGAACTCTTCGTTCATAAGATTTTGGGGAAAACTTATAGGTTCGGTTAATATCATCCAGAATCACTTCTAAATTATTCCTTAATGATTCCTAGCATGAAGTAGTGATTCCAAACATAAAATTTGTGGTTGGGGGTTGGAAATTCTATAAAAATAAAACCTTTAGCTTTGAAACTCTATTAATAAAGAAGTGTTGTATATGATAGAGCTTGTTAATGGGTAATTAACCCTTGAATAATGTTATAGAGCATGAAGAAGGATAAAACTAATGAGTTTGAATTTTCAAAGTAATTATTTTAAGAATAATTGATTAATTACTCTTATAACTACTTGTTTGTTAGATGATTGAGCATTCAAGGCTTGAAGGAAGGGAATGACTATCTGTGATATGTCTTATTTGTTCCAAGATTATTGATCGAGATATGTTATGGTTTAATGTGTAGTAGACTGGAATTAGTTACATGAAATAATTGGAGTTAATGGGAGATTTCATGTCTGGGCATACGGCATAGCATTTGGATGGATAAAATACGAAATTAATATAACAATAATATAATTGTATGATATTGTGTGTTGTGTGGATCCCTAGATAGGCTTTTGTATTTATATGACTTACTTTAAGATTGATAGAGTTTAATATATGAATTTTTGTAATAATAGAAGAAATTAGTGACCTTCTAATCTATAGAGATCATCTTTACTACCTTAAAAAGGGTGAAACTGATATTGTGTATAGTTGAAGTATGAGATATCCTTCCTAGAAGATTAATAAGAGGATTGATTTTGATAAGAGAAGGTGATGATATAACTTAAAAACCTAATATTATATTTGGCTAAATGCTAGGAAGTAATATGTGTAAATGTATATGATTCTAGATAGAATTGTAAATATAATAGAGCATATTATTTTAATGATCAACTAAAGATGAATCACGCCTTAAGCTTAGTAATGACTTGAGTGTAGGAGTTACTAGTTAGTAACTAAATTTACATGTTTTAATATGAATGAAAGAGAGTTAAATTGGTGAAAGAACTAAAAGGATAATATAAAGTACAGATATAAATCTTGGTGGAATATGAACTCCTAAAATGGATACTTGATCGAATAATCTTTGGACATGTTTGTGATTGATAAATGAGTTCGACAATGCTCAATTGAGCAAGTAGTGAATTGGCCTTTTCGCATACTTGTGATTTCCTCTATTAGTGGATAATTGATGTACTTGGAATGATAAACTTTTGATTATTGATTGAATTTACTTGGTTGTCATTAATTGTATGTTTTGTTCCGATCTCTGTTTCTTACATCTAATTTTGATTGGGTGTTTGCAATTTGTCTTTAGGCATCACTTATAATTATCGACTATATGTGATATTTATACTGATGATGATCGGTCGGGTACCATGTCGGTACAAATATGATATGTTGTGATAAACAGTTAAGTACCACACTAATACAAATTGGGTATGTTATGATAAATGGTCAATACTGTACTGGCATAAGCATGATATATTATGATAAAAGGTCGGGTAGAACATTGATAATTTATTATATGTTGGTGATGCGTTGAGAAGAGGAAGAAAAGTTATGTATCTTGCATACATATATTCATTATATACATTTGAATTCATATTTATATTTATAGGTTTTTGATCTCCTTGAGTGGATAGTGTTACGTTGATTATGTTTAATAATTCCTTATGTGGACCGGTTATTCAATGGGATACTATGGTTCCTTGAGAAAAACGATTACGTTAATTCTTGTGTTTGTCATAGCAACAGAATGTGAATATGGGTTATATTTTGGATTGTGTATAAATCTTATTTCCCCGTGTATATAGTTATATACGTGAGGTATAATGTAGTGCCTTTTCTTGTAAGGTTGTTGATATTGTCTATTGTCTTGGTGGAAATTACAATTATAATAGTTAATGGTAATGTAATAAGGACTGGAGGCTGTCCAATAAGAATATTAATAAGAAGGAGAGAGAGAAGTATATAGAATTATTGTAATAGGGTAATGTATAAAATTATGGGATTGATTAATTTCTAGAATATAGTTAGTTAATCACACCCTAAGGGTAAAGTAATATTGCTTATACAATAAAGGATGGTGGATTTTTCAAAGTTGAAGTAAGTTAAGTATGTTCAGATATTAACATGTATACTTGTCATGATCTCTTCTGTTTGCAATTTGTTGTTATATATTTCTAATCATAGTCGATCAATGATACCTACAGTACGTGTAGTTTCTACTTGAACTACAGTTGGTATGTATTTATTTGGGGATATATATATGTTGCAGGCTAGTTGGAGTTTCTATAGGTATAATGGTGATTATTCATCTGCAACTCCTATCATTCTACTCATACGTGAATGGTATGTCTTAAGTTTTCTGTCCAATTATTTAGTACCCTTGTACTAGTTTAGACTAGGTTCTAGAAAGTTGTTTAGGAGAATTCTGCAATGTAGTTTTTGTAAAGTTTTTTTTTGAACCAAAGATTTACTTAATTATTTATACTTGAGGCTATTGTGAATTTCTTCAACAATGATTGAATGATTGAGTGGTAAGGGCCTGTGTAGGTTAGAGTTTGTAGGTGCCCAACATGGTCTATGATTTGAGTCATGAAATCAAGGAACTATTACACTCACATGTATCATGTACATAGATGCTAAGAGTCTTATAATTTTCCACTAGCTATGACCTATAGGGGACAAGCTCTTTTCTATTACCAAATCTGAGACATCAAGTGTTTGCCAACCCTATACCAACCAATCTAGTGAAGATATCCAAATATCACTACGCTCCATAATAATGAGTATAAATCTCATGAAAATATCCTAATATCATGACATCCCACAATAATAACAAATATTTCAATAATCACAACTACATTGATAACAACACTTGAAAAACCAACAAGCTTTCACATAAGTTTATTTCATGTGATTAACACTTAGAATATCAAACAATTATTCACTTTTCTTGAACATATATTGAACAAGTAATACGAAGGAATAGTTATGATTCAAACATAAAACAAATTAGATTTCAGCTACATTAAACTATCACCTACCTCAATCTAAACTTGAAATGCTCTAACAAAATTTAGTCTTCCCTTTTCTTGTAACCTCCACTTGATTATGGTCTAAGAATATGAATATAATACATAATCGATCAAATGACCTACAATATTGGGGATTATAACCTAATCATGAACCCTAAGTCCAATTTCATAATCATCCATTAAATTCTAGGTTTTTCCACCATAAATTCCCCTTAAATCTATCAATTTTATGGTTTCATAAGTGAATTCTAGACATACAAGAGTAAATTATTAACTTTTAACTAAAATCCAAAAAATTTACACCCAGTTACCCTACTGTACCAAAAAAATCAGCTAGGTAAAGCTAAATCCTTCCTAAAACCCATAAACTAGTGATTTTAAAGTTGAGAATCCAAAAAAAATTTAATAGAAGCAATTAAATTATCTTTATAAAGAAAACTGGTGGAAAATCATCCAAAATCGCCTAAGCTTTCTCCAAAATGAATTTAGAAAATAATAAACTATTTCAAGAAAAAATTTGTATAAATTTGTGTATATCCTGTTTAGAGGCCCTATGGATGTGTTGAGGTAGAAACTCAAAATTGCTCCCAATTTTATCTTTTCACACACACACTCAAATCATGACATGTCGGACTAATCCATTTACGTCAAGTTTGATATCGGGAGTTCTACTTACCCGAATTAACTTTCAAAAATTTTTATGACTTCCTTATCATTTTAGATAACAAAAAAAACAGGCTAAACTTTATTACATATACTCAATTCATTTTCAATTTTTTATAGACTATACCTTGCTCAAATATCGTCTAAGAGCAACCTACCCTGAAAATCTAACTCTCAGTTTAAGAAAAATCTTAACTCAAATTTTTCTACATTAGACTTACTTATAATGATGGAAATGGTCATTACAATGTTTATCTCCAGTTAACAAAAAAATAGAGCAGTCATATATGATATTTCTGGGGGTGAATCACTGAGAATTGTTGAAGAAGGAGAAGAAAGAAGTTTGATGATTTTAAGAAGCTTTTCTTATGCTTTTAATATACTTTTCTATTTTATGTCCGCATTTTTAGTTTATTTTCTTATTCTGATTTGAAATGGAACTGAGAAAAATAAAAAATAATTTTTACATCTTATAGTTTTATACTAAAAATTGTAAAATGTATTAGAATGTTCTCTAATATTGTATTCTTAGGAATGATATATAGAGAATTGAAATTAAAGATTGTTAAGAAAGGAAAATGATTTTTTTAAAAAACAGAGTAAAACACAAAATAACTCAAATGGAGGGAGTGTCAATTATTAAATATTTTTTATTTCATAAATAACTGACAACAAAAGGTAATCCTTTAAATACTTCCTATAATTAGTGAATTGTTGGGGGCGTGGCTCATCTCTGCCACGTTCTTTTACCGGGAGAGCATCTGGCTAAAAAAATTGAGTGCACTCATTCATTTACAATGTAAACCACTAGATTAATGCGTTCTCTCTCATTTAACTATTTTGTTTTACATTTATTTGCTATCTGTTTTGTATTATCATTATTCAGGATTTCTATCTAGTTTTTTCGCATACCATACAATTTCACTAATCTCTCAATTTGTTTTTCTTTTTTTGAGTTGCCTTAATTACTGTTCCTCAGTGTTTTTTTCTCTTGTCTAGCTGTTGTTCTTAGCATGCAGTTTAGTCAATCTCAATTTAGTTTCTCGGGTTGTGCTATTTGTTGCAAGTTTCTTGTATATTTTGTTGTGCCTTTTCTTATTTTGTTATTGTTATTACATTGGATTGGTATATTTACTTTCCGTTTATTTGCTCTGGACTTAGCTTATTGATTCTTGTCTTTAGTTTTAGGTCTAGACTTTTTCGAGAAAATTGAAGAAAAGGTGTCTTTTAAGTCTTGAATGAACGATTGGTGACATTAACCAACTTAAAGGGTAAAACATCATTAGAAAACATGATTAAGTTAATTATAGACTTGATTAATATTCTCAAAACTTTCTAATATTTTTAAAAATACAAATCAACCCACACCCCTCTTCAATCCAAATTAACCAGTCTATCTCTTCTCTCTCTCTCGACAGCTTCTCTCAGCTCTTTCCTAACCAACAGTTCTGCGAAATTCACCCTTCAATCCCCGACATCTTCAACCTCTTGTGAACAATAGTTGAGCAAGTTCCCTTTCAACTTTGAGCCGTCAATTAACGTGAAGACTTCTCCGGTGACAACAACTTTGAGCTCTTCGTCGTCCCATTTCCGTTTTCACAGGTAAAAAATTATGAAGAAATAGAGGAACTTGAACCAACTACTCTTCTAGTATTTAAATGTGGACTAAATAAAACCCTAATTTTTGGTATTTCTTCTTTTTGTTATCGTACTGTTGTTTAGGATTTGTTGGTGATTTTTGTTCATAGTTGATGTTCTTAGTGGAGACCCCTTCTAAGTATGTGTGTGTGTGTATATGATGTGTTGGTGTTGCTGGGTTGATTTGTTATTTGTGTAGGTAAAAATGGTGTTGCAATAGATGAAACATCTGATGCCACGGATGAAGACATCTGAAGCAATAGATGAAAATATCTAATGCACAAGATTAAAATCTGATACAACTATGAAAATCTGATGTAACAGATGAACAATCTAACAGATCATTCATCTGTTGCAATAGACGACTGTTCTATTTGGAGAAAATCAAAATAATATTGATCCAACAGATAACTCATTTTGCAACAGCTGATTAATATGTTTCAACAGATTAGTGGTCTATTTTTGTTATTTCTAACGGATTACACATCCATTGTAATAAGTTAGTTATATGTTGCAAAAGATAACATACCTGGTGCAACAGATTAGTGATCTATTTTTATGATTTCCAATGTATTACTTATTTGTTGCAATAGGTTGGTTATATAGTCCAACAGATAACTACCTGGTGCAACAGATTAGTGATCTATTTTTATTGTTTCCAATAGTTTACTATTCCGTTGTAACAGGTCAGTTATATGTAGCAACAGATAACATACCTGGTGCAACAGATGTGTGATCTTGTTTTTACTATTTCCAAAATATTACTCAACTGTTGCAATAGTTTGGTTATATGTTACAACAGATAAACTACCTGATGCAACAGATTAGTGATCTATTTTTACTATTTCCAACAAATTACTCATCCTTGCAACAGGTTATTTATATGTTGCAACAAATAAACTACCTGGTGCAACAGATTAGAGATATATTTTTATTATTTCCAATGGTTTACTGATCCGTTGCAACAGATCATTTATATATTGCAACAGATAGCATACCTGGTGCAATTGATGTGTGGTCTATTGGAACTGTTATTTTACCTTACCATTGTGCATGTTAGATTTACTGTTATCCCTTTTTAACGATGCATTAATCAATTATAATCTATTTTATGTTCCTGTTAATTTAAGATAATATGACTCCCAAAAGAAAAAAATGAATCAAGTCTAAGTAAAGGAACAAGTGCAGCAGCTCAGCTATATCCACCACTCTATGAGCTTGCTTTACAAATGTTATCTCAATAAGGAGCAAAAGATAATGAAAATGGGGAGGAGGAATTTCTCAAAAAAGATAATCCAAATGCTAATAGCCCTTCCACCGAAGAGTTGGTCAAAACCTTCAGCATTGATCATTATCATATAAGAATGCAGTGTGATGGTGCCACAGATTTAACAGGTGATTTCGTGGTTAAATTACCATGAGAAAATCTTTTGATGGCTTCAGAAAAATACTTCGAGAGCAAAAATTGGATGCTTATTTCAGAGAAAGCTTCTTTGGGAAGTATCTTGATTTGTCGGAGGTCAACAATTCTCATTTCCAGATAAAAATAGTATATGATCCTCTCAAGCATAAGTTTATGTATGAAAACAAAGACAAGTGGATGAGGTGTGGATAAATTACTGTGGCATTCCTATTTGTTTTGGTCGAAAGGAGTTTGCCATATTTATTGGACTAAAATGTTATCCTCCTTCTCCTTCATAAGTTATACCTACTCTAACCCATTAAAAAGTACCCCTAACACCAGAAAAAAGAAAAGAAAAGTCGAGTGATCGTGATGACCTGGTATCAATTGTTGGTCCAAGCTTCAAAAATAAAAATTTGATGGAAGCATTGAAAGGTAAAGAACTCTTAAAGAAGCACAAGCAATCATTGTGCTTGGTTTGGTTTGTACATAATATTCTTTGGGCGAGATACGTTAACAACAACATAAGCGTTGGTTTAATAAATCTCTCCGAGAATCTTAAGGAATTTAACAACTTTCCTTAGGATTATGAAAGCTTCAAAATGAGTGTCCAATTATTTGTTGACTCCATTAACATCAAAGACAGTCAACTTATATGTCTTTCCATGGGCCTTCATGGTAAATATTTCTTTTATCATGATATAATTCATCAATTTTTTATTCAATAATACTTTTGATTTATTGCCGTTATGTTATAGGCTTGGGCATATAAAGCCATTCCTCATTTGAGACAACAAGTGAACTACCAGGAAAAAGTTTCTTGTCCAAGAATCCTGAGATGTTTGTCGTCCAAAACCGATAGAAATGCAAAATTTCTTGACCTTCTCAACCCCCAAAGGAAGAAGTAAGTCCAATTCAAATCAAGTTTTTATTTTAATTAATGATTATTTTAAACGATTTCATCCTCATTCTAATATATGTATCAATTAATTTTAGATTGTCAATCCGTGGCTTGTTCTAACCAACCGAGAGTTGAAGATTATATTTTTTCTTACTTTACGGTCTGCGCAAACTTTACCAGACCCTAAGGTCATTGATGGAATAAAAATTGAATTGTTTGGAGCAACAACTATCACAAAAAAATTTCACGACCCAAACCGGGGCCCTAGCCATGACGAACATCCTGAACTATGAAGGCTCGATACGCCCTTTTGTATCTAGAAATCATGCACAATATTCATATGATAATAGAAAATGCAAAAAATGGAGATCTAGTACGGAAACATGGTCAATCTAAATTTAAACATAATACCAAAAACTGTAATTCAAAAATATCTGAATAATAGCATCTGACTTAGTCTGCGAAATCTCTACTAAATCTCAAAAGAACACTGTCCGAAATCTTGGATAAGGCCCCCAGTAGACCAAAACTGTAGAAAAATAAACAATTGTAAGACATTAGGACTTTTTGAATATAGAAGTCTCACCACTGCACAATTTTTTTGGTTATCAAAATTATTTACTGCTTATTTGAGAGGTTGGAGGGACGAGGGGGTCAATACAGATGTACTAGCACGCAGAGCAAATCCCAAAATAATCATTTGTAATCAACATATATCAGAGCAGTTTAAAATAGTTCATAATCACACTATATCGTAAGAAAATACATGGACATTTTAAAGGACTTTGTGAAAACATCTGAAATCTGTGACACTTTTTGTATTACTTTTACTCTAGGTGGTATACCCTACAATTCTGAAAATTCTATGGGCTATATAGAAATTGCCATTAACTCGGTAGCCAAGACCCCAACCCAAGTGTTCCACAAGGGTCAAAGTCTCTGAATATACTACACCACACGGCCGTCGCCAGCGTATAATAATAATCTACCCATATCGGCAAATACGGTTTCAGGCTAAGAGTTGCTTGAACTCGCGCCTTCTTTGGGTAACCACCTAACCCTCTTTAAGCCCCCTTTTAAAACTTTATCAAAACATGCGTTCTCTGAAAAACATACTCTGAAAACATTCTCTGAAAACATACTCTTAAAACATACTCTATTATGGCATAAATACATATGGTATCGTCATACCATTGACTTGCAAGTCACATCTTTGAGCCATTATTAGTCTATCACAAATCTCTCTATTCGAAACACAAGTTTTGAGACCAGCATTTCAATAAATCAATTCAGTGAATCTTTTTCTCAAATCTCATGTAAACACAAGCAATTCTCTCACATACACACAAAGAACATAATGATATCAAGAAATACCCTCTCAACAATTCCAAATCATGTTCAAATGACAAGATATTGTAAAAACATCTTTCAAATCACAAAACCATAAAATTTAATTCAACACAAGAGAGGGAGTTCATAATTTATGCTCTCAACAATCTTAAATCTCAAATTCATATATATGCATATATATGTAAATCGATTTAGGGGAAAAGACCATAAGGCCAAAGCAATAGTATCATTGAAACTTTCAAAATGTATAATCAATAATATAGTTTTCAAAACCCCCATAAAATACATACATCAAAACCGTTAAATCATGCTTTAACAATTTAAATCCCATGTAGTTTTTAGGATAAACCTCACATACCTCTATTCCAGAAAATAATGGATGATTCTTGAAGCTTACGACTTGGAGATCCCAAATCTTCAATTTGTTTCTAAAATTGACGGTTGAATCTTGATTTCTTTTGAATCCTTTATAAAAACCCTAAACTTTGTTCTTGGAGAATTTTGATGAATCTGACTCTATTTTGGCTTCCTAGTGATTAAATCTCATGTTAGAGAGGTTAAGGGATTGGAGAAATACCAAATTACCCTTAATGATACGAACTAGAAGCTGAATGTTTGGCCTGGCGAGATCCACCGGGCGGCGCCCTTCCTAGAGCACCGGAGTACCTAAGGCGTCGTCCCATCTAGAGCGGTGCTAAGACCTTGGCAGCGCCCCTCTTAGAGTGGTGGGTTACCCCAGGCGGCGCCCACATATCGATTGGAGCTATTGGAATTGAACGCCAAAAATCCCCTTAGGCTCATCTAAAAAATCCGAAACACACCCGTAATGCACTACGACCTTGGCCTATCATAACGCAACAAGAAAATCTAAAATCGAAGGTCAGAAAGGTCGCGAAATAATTCACCAAACTTTAGAAGCTTATGGAATGAAGAAAGTTTCAACACTTAGCCAAATTTTTGAGTGCTAGGCTTATCTTGACAAATTTAAAATGGCTTTAACAACTCGGAAAAATTTTAAGGTGTTACATTATCTCCCCTTGAGAACATTCATCCTCGAATGTCACTGACTATGCTAAGTGTACTGATTGACTGGACTTACTTGAAGGACGAGTACATCTGAAACATTTCTATACGATAGAAACTACTAATATACTGACTCTTCTACTAAGTATGCATAGCTGATGCATAGAATACCCGATAAAACTATTGATGAGCTGAACTCTCATAATGAACATGCATATCTGATGCATAGATCTATGACTGAGTTGTTCTCATGAACGTATGACTGAATGCACTGATAATCTAAACTTCCACTACTAAGCATGCATATCTAATGCATGAGCATTTGACTGAAATGAATCTTCAAAGTATGGCTGATTATGAAACAATAACTAATGCAAAGCTTGTAATGAGAATCTGAGCATGAACGTGTCTGGATTTAATGAATTAACACAGCGGGGAGTTATAGGGTATCTCCCCCCTTGGTCACTATGTCCCTCTAATTCATTATATACTCAGAGTTATGGTCAATTGAAGTTAACCCAAGTTTTGACACTCACTCAAACTCGAATAACAGGAAAGCTTTCAACCCGTCCATGATTTAGGGGACCTCTATGATCTCAATTAATGTTCAAATAGGTCCCCACACTACATAATTAATTATCATGCCAAATTTTCATTGATGGAATAGATTATCTCTTGGGGATGGTGCAACACATGAGACTTTGGATAGCAAGACTGGGTGAAAAGGTGGAAAACCACAGTACTTGTCCGCCTGACTGTTATATTGAATTGTTGGCTATACAGACTGAATTATATTGATCACTTTCCCCCAACTGGAGTATCTCTTCAACACTCTTTCTAAAGAAGTTATAGTAGCATTAGGGAGCAAAGAATATTAGGAATGATTTATACAAGACATATAACTAAGGAGTCACAACCTCGGCACTACTCTATCACATGGAGTATAGACATTTAACTCATAAGCTAGGATAGAATTTCCAAGACTTAGGCAATGCAAATTCTTACTTTCAAGCTTAGCACACTTCTAGAATACTCCCTTAACTATACTATCCCATTCAAATACCATATACATTTGATTCAACTTATAATTCTCATATGGTCATTGACAACTCTTTCTACTAATGTCTAAAGTAACATAAATCATTCACTGTGGTCAAGCCTAATTCTAAATCATAAGATATAATATGCCACACCATGATACTAGTATAAAACATATGATTCAATATTCTATATCCCCCTTTAAAGATCACACCATAAGCATAACGTGCCTTGCCACTTCAACTATTTAACTCTGAACTCTTACTATGGATTCACTAACGCATATTGTGATCCTTTACTAAAATCCCAACATATCATTCAAACATATCTCTATAACCACATATGAACTTCAAGGAAAACACTAATCGTGACGTATTTTATATATTCTCTCTATACCACCATCAATACAACTCCCACGTGCTACCCTAAGAATATACACACACAAATTCCAACTAACAATAATATGAATCAAATACTTGGCCCCAATATTACTTTTCACTTATGGACTTATCTAAAATAAGCATATAATGATCTTTTATCAACAAGAAACATTCTCTCATCACCACTGTCATTACATAAGGAGTCACAAAAAGGTTAGAACATAAGATCTTAAACTATAAGAGGATATATTACAAAACTTGACACTTAACTAAGGCATGAGGAACATCGAATCAACATTAGGGATTCATCAAAGTTATTTGGGTTGAGAGTATACCCGTCTTTAAGTTGAATATCGCCAATCATTTGGTGTATAGCATGAGTTATGGGAACTAAACATACTATAAAGTGTGAATAGCTGAGTCATGAGTTGCATGACCTCAATTTGGAGTTCATAACATATGGAATGTGATTCCGACTACTTAATGAACTGAAACTCCTCATTTCGGAACCGGAAGAGTACATGATTCTCTATCACAAGCATAAACATGAACTATGATCATGGAACTGAAACACATGGCAAGAGTAGGTATTGGGATCACTAAAAATTGTTGAGATGAGAATGGGTTGAGATTCACCCTCACCTTCTGATGTTCTATATCATACTATATCACTACTAGAATTTGAGAGCCTTACTTGGTTATTTGTTCTATCATCTCCCCCAAGCTTAAATCCATCGCCTTACTAGATGCTAAACTGAACCATACTTACAGCACTCTGGGGTATAGAATACAATAATACACGTAATTAGTAGAACTTAACCGAGATGACCACACTTGGAAATGGAAAACCCACTACTAATACCACCTTTTGAGATAAACTCTATCTTTCTATAGCCTCTAGTAGTTTTCATATAATACTTGAACACTTACTAACTTTGAATCTTCATGAGTATCCCTAAAGATAAAGTGCACACCGTCTAGTGCTTCTACTCTTATTTCTAATAGCAAAACTTTTAAAAACTCGAACTTAGATTCTAACACTTAACATAAATATCACCAATCCTTTAATGAACCACTCTATATCTGTCATAGCCTACCAATACAGAAACTTCAAACTTATAATCCTCTACCATGAGAATCAAGATCACATCAAAAGGCTCCACACTATCAATTAAAGCTCCTTAACTTGGCCATTTAGAACACCATATACCATCTAACTTGTCTTTTTACACCTCGCAACTCAACGGTACCACTATCCACACATAACACAAAATAGCCTAGAAAAATACCGCACCGTCATATCAGCTTGGCATACTTCTACATCATACATAAAACATCATACTTTATTACGAATCCAATAAGCTTAATCTCCTGAATACACTATTCAAGCCAAGTAGATCACTTTCATAAAAATGGTATCATTCCCCAAGCAATCATCACAACTACCTTAATGGCCATCAAATATCCAACTTAATGTCTAGTGCTAACATGATTTTCAATCCAACCTTACACACAATTCTCAATAAACATTCATCACTAATCTTAAGCCACTACTCTTACAACCACATCCTACACTTAAATACAAGCCTATAGTCTAGTATGAATCATCTGCCACCAATGAAGAATGCGACATAATATACTGGTCCATCAAATTTGGACATTCTACCCAAATGACTCAAAAATATACTACACACCTTCTCACAAGTAGTACTAGTTTACAACTACCAACGAAAAGAAGGTCAAGGGTTATAGTCACATAATAAACTTAATCAACAATAATTTTATATTATAAACTCATACAATCTTATCTACTTATACGGATTTCTCACATCACACTTACTTATCCAAGTGTACATTTAGACTACCTTCAACTTTCACAACAACCATGGATCTATAATTATATCCTACTGGCTAATCTAGCCATTTTCATACGTCAAGCAAACAACAATTCACCTTGACTAATAACTCCTTCTCTTCCTTCGACTAAAATAACACATAAGGAAATATCCCTTCATTACCAATGCATGCAAAATGATTCCGCCATACATATATTCAACCAACACAAGAACAACAAGTTGAACAACAAGTTGCTAGTGAATCAAAATAGGCCTCACACGGCTTCACTAGACTTTGATTTTTTTTGTATTTTTAACAAGAAAATAAAATGAATGACAAGGAAACTATGCTAATGAATCAAAAGAGCCCCACACAGCTTCACTAGACTTTTTGTTTTCAACAACACAATGATGACAAGATTACAAGATATAGAAACTTGACACACAAAAATCAATGGTCTAAGAATACACATCTTAATCTGTATAAATAAAGATATGAGTCAAACACTTCTCCCACAGAATACCATAAAAACTATACATGCTACTAGCTATCACAATAGTCTATCAGTATATAGGGGTAAATCATCCCTAAATATCGGTTATTCAATAAAAATATTTATCTACACAAAATTATCCTCACTCTGACTTCTAACCTTGCAGCTTCACATCACCAAATTTTTGGTCCAACATTGCTACCAATAGGTCATGACATCAACACTTTAACTTATACTTCTATTCGGATGGATATATAGTTCCAACACTCTGCTATATATCATTCTCTCTTAAGCACGGCATCTTCAACATAAATTTTTGAAAAGGACCGAATATACCTAATATAGAAGGCTGAAAAGCATGATTTCATCAAGATCAAGGTTCACACTAGAACCAAGACACTCTGAAGCACTAACAAACTCTTCTCAAGTCCATGCAAAATTTTAAAATCTTATATGGTTCAATCAAAAAGAACCATAACATTTATACTCTAAACCTCTGCACTTGGATCGCCCCAATAATGAGACATATCTGAGAACATCAGAGTAAGGAAAGAATTGGGATGGCTTTACTTTTATATGGATGATGCCATAGCACAAATTAGAGTATGAAAGAGGAACATTCTAACTCTATTTCACGAACTTGGACATGAAGAAAGAGAGAGATTCCTAAATGCTTTGTAGCCTCCTACTTATAAGTGTGGAGCGCTACACACCCATAAAAAAGGCTCTACCTAACATGATTTCATAGACAAACTGGCACCATGAACCGTGCTCTGATACCAATTTTGTCACAACCAAAATCGGGGCCCTAACCGTGATGAGCATCCCAAACCATGAAGGCCCAATACGCCCTTTTGTATCTGGTAATCATCTACAATATTCATATGATAAAAAATGAGGAAATTGGAGATCTAGTATGGAAACATGGCCAATCTAAATTTAATGATAATACTAAAAATTGTAATTCAAAAACATCTGAATAATAGCATCTGACTCAGTCTGTGAAATCTCTGCGAAATCTCAAAACAACACTGTCTAAAATCTGGGACAAGGCCCCCAGTAGACCAAAACTATAGAATAATAAACAACTGTAAGAGATTAGGCCTTCTGGAATATAGAAGGCTCACCACTGCATAAGCTCTTCTGTTGTTGGAATTATCTACTGCTTATCTGGACCCCTAGACTGTACCTCAGAACCTAAAAGGTTAGATGGGGGAGGGGGTCAATATAGATGTACTGGAACATAGAGCAAATCCCAAAATAATCATTTATAATCAACATATATGAGAGTGGTTTAAAACAGTTCATAATCATACCATATAGTAAGAAAACACATTGGCATTTTAAAGGACTTTTGAAAACATCTAAAATCTGTGACATTCTTTCTATTACATTTGCGCTAGGTAGTATACCCTACATTTCTGAAAATTCCATGGGCTATATGAAAACTTCCATTAACTCAGTAGCCAAGCCCCCAACCCAAGTCTACCGTAAGGGTCAGAGTCTCTGAATCTACTATGCCACATGGTCGTCACCAGCGTACAATAATAATCTACCTGTATCAGAAAATGTGGTTTCAGGATAAGATTTTCTTAAACTCACACCTTCTTCAGGTAACCACCTAACCCTCTTTATGCGCCTTTTTAAAACTCTATCAAAACATGCATTCTCTGAAAAACATACTCCGAAAATATGCTCTAAAAACATACTTTGAAAACATGTTCTAATTATATACTCTGTTATGTCATAAATACATATGGAATAATCATACCATTGACTTGCAAGTCACATCTTGTAGCCATTATTAGTATATCATAAATCTCTGAATTCAAAACACAAGTTTTGAGACTAGTATTTCAATAACTCAATTCAGTGAATCTTTTTCTCAAATCTCATGTAAACACAAGCAATTCTCTCACATACACACAAAGAACATAATGATATCAAGAAATACCCTCTCAACAATTCCAAATCATGTTCAAATGACAAGATATTGTAAAAATATCTTTCAAATCACAAAACCATAAAATTTAATTCAACACAAGAGAGGGAGTTCATAATTTATGGTCTCAACAATCTTAAATCTCAAATTCATACATATACATATACATGTAAATCGATTTAGGGGAAATAGACCACAAGGCCAAATCAATAGTAGCATTGAAACTTTTGAAATATATGATCAATAATATAGTTTTCCAAACCCCCATAAAATACATGCATCAAAACCTTTAAATTATGCTTTAAGAATTTCAAGCCCATATAGTTTTTAGGATAAACCCCGCTTACCTCTATTCCAGAAAATAATGGATGATTCTTTAAGCTTACAATTTGGGGATCCCAAATCTTTAATTTGTTTCTAAAACTGACGGTTGTATCTTGATTTCTCTTGAATCCTTTGTAAAATCCATAAACTATGTTCTTTGAAAATTTTGATGAATGTCACTCTATTTTGGCTTCCTAGGGATTAAATCTCATGTTAGAAAGGACAAAGAATTGGAGAAATACCAAAATACCCTTAATGATATGGACTGGAAGCTGAATATTTAGCCTGCCACGAACCACCAAGCGGCGCCCTGCCTTGAGAACTGGAGTACCTAGGGCGTCACCCCATCTAGAGCAGTGCTAAGAACTGGGCGTTGACCCGCTTAGAGTGGTGGGGTACCCCAGGCGGCGCCCGTATAACACCTTAAGCTACAATAATTGAACACCAAACATGTCCTTAGGCTCGTCTGAAAATTCCAAAACTCATCTGTAATGCACTACGACCTTGCCCCATCGCAACGCAACAAGAAAATCTAAAATGAAAGATTGAGAACATTGCTAAATAATTCACCAAATTTTGAAAGTTTATGGAATGAATAAAGTTTCAACACTTAGCCAAATTTTTGAGCGCTAAGCATCTTTTGACAAGCTTAAAAAGGCTATAAAAACTTGGAAAATTTTTGGGCTGTTACAGAAAAATAAATTTGGAAGGTGGGCTTGTTGCTGTTGATGATGGTAGTGGTAGTGGTAGTGGTAGTGGTGCTGCTGTTGGGGATAATAATCCTCCTCTTATTGTTTTTGAAAACTAAGCCATTTTGATTATGTTCATACTAGTTGTACAAATATTTCTCCAGATTTTTTCATATCTAGTGAATTTTCTGTATGCAAATGTCAAGACTGCATGGCGAAACACGATAGAGTGATTAATGCACTATCTGCTTCTGTAAAGGAAATGACATCTAAGAGAGGTGTCATTCCATCTAAGAGAATTTCATATCTATACACTCCACTAGATATCAAGGCATCTAAGAGGAGAAGGAAAGATACTTTCAAGGCATTATCAAGCATCGAAAAAAGAAAAATTATAATGCCTCTGTCTTTGTATTGCATCAATATTCAGTGTGTAAGGGCCATAGGGGAGCAGCATAAGCCGAAAAAGAAGAATGTGCATCACCTGTTCTAATAAAAAAATATGCATATATCTATTTCAACAAATGATGTATCTGCTAAAAATTATCAAAAAGATATATACATCTATTGCAACTGTTGTCTAACTTGTTGCATCAGATGCGTTATATGTTGCAATAGATGAGTCTTATTTTGAAATAAATGGGTCATCTATTTGAAATTATCACGATTCTCTGATTTACCTATTCAAATTTATCCCAACAGATGATCCATCTATTGTAACATATGGCTCTTCTATTGCAACAGATGGATAATCTATTGTATAACTGTAATTAGCATTGAGAATTTTGGCTTTGCATATGGATGTGATAGTAAAAGCCACTGCTGAAGAGCATAATATTAAAGTTGATAATCCATCAACTGCTTCGAAATAAGAAGAAAAAGTAGAGCCTATCAGTTCGGGAGAACGGAAGAATTACCCATTTGAAGGGATCAACATCTCGGATGAGGTTCCAAAAAAACTAACACAATTGATCAATGATTATTCAGAATGGATTGCCGATGGGCTGTTAAAGCATTATACCGACAGGTACATAAATCACTTTTTAACGATATTGGTTTGTACTATTCTTGTTGTAAGAACGTGACATTAACACATATTAATCATTATGTAGAAAACAAAATGAAGAACACTACAAAGTGAATGAATCAAGTCTTGGTTTTGATGTTTGACTTTGTTGTTGAATATTCCAGAATAAAGCATTGGTTCTATTTGATGTCACATCCCCAAACTTACTGGAATGATGAGGTTTAAATGCCATACATATTACTATTAATTAATACTTTATTTAATTGCTTCTGTGTATTAATGTTTTCATCATGTAATAAAAAATATTTGATAATATGTGCAGCACATCGATGTCATTTTTTACTACCTCTGAAAGAAGGCTAAGTTGTAAACACAAGAACAATACATATACACGACGGGCAATTATTTGTACAAAGTTTACATCACTAAGTCCTATGATAGGTATTGTCAACAATAGCCAGAAGTTTCCCAAAATGAGGAACACTTAATCAACCTCATCAAAGGTTTTCCCATTCCGGCTGGCTTACCTTGGCATTTGGTCGACGAAGTGCATATCCTAATCAATTGTGGTGATGAATTCCATTGGGTGTTGGCTTTCGTTGTTCTAAAAGATAGGTGCATTTGTGTTTATGACTCGATGTCGCGAAGGAGATGTACTGAGACTTCCTAAGAGATACAAAAGATAGCCTAAATATTGCCTACTTACCTTGATATGAGTGGATTTTTGGACCAAAAGTCTCGTACTGATTGGTCGTAGATTGAAGCATACCTGGTTAAAATGGGCAATCTATTTAATGTACAATATGTTGAAGGAATTGCTCAATAAACCATTGGTAGCTTGTAAGTGTAAGTTTCATAATTTAGTTTCATTGCATAAATTTCATAATGCTTGCATCTACTGCAAGATATGGATAATCTATTTTTTAAAATGCAGGAATTGCGGTCCTTTTGTTGCTGCTTATGCCGAATATTTGAGCGATGGATTAGAAGTACCATGATACACTTAATGCATAATTACTCCGCAAAAGATATGCTGCTCTTTTATGGAAATACAGAGAAGAGAAAGCTTATAAGCCATACGCAAGTGACATTAAAGATCCATGACGACTAAAGCCGAATTCTGTAACACCTGATGAAGAATAACTTGTCCATATTGATTAGATCTTTATAGCTTGAGTCCATCAATGTAATAACCTATCCTCCTTGGTTTAACTTGTTGATTTATCTGTAAAGTAGATCATTTGTATCCATAATAATTTTTTTTACATTTCATTTATTTGTTGAGTTATTTCATGTAATTTTTGAAGGCTTTGACTTATTTTATCATGTCTATTAATATAATTTAATCTTTAGTTTTGAACATGTTAATTGAAATGGAATACTAGATTCAAATATCAGAATAGATAATATATCTATTGCAACAGAAGACATATCTTATGAAATAGATTTAGACATATGTTGCAACATGAGATACAACATGTAGATCAACTGCTGGAAATTATATAACAAGTCTTCCTACTTTCTTGATTTTTTCCAACTAATTACCTATCAGTTGGAACAGATAGATTATATGTTGCAACAGATTAGATATCTATTGCGACAGATAGACTGGGAAATATCTATTAATGAAGCAGATGACCAACCTATTCCAACATATATAAAATCTGTTGCATCATAAAAATTCAACTTGGCCAAACCTAAAAATTATTTCCCCTACATGTAAAGTGAAGTGGCTTGAAATAAAAAATTAATATTGTGTTTGTTTCTGACTTTGTACATAATCTTTTTTATACACGGGCTCCAAGCATTTAGTTATTACTCCATAAGCCCAGACCCATTGCATCTTCCAACAATGGTATAGCATATACTAGTCATTTCTGTGTCGGTCAGCAAACACTCGATGTATGCAAGCGATTACGACCCGCATGCTTCATCGATTTTATTTTTTGGGAGCTCGATGTTCTTATTTGGACCTTCAAAATCCCATGATTCCTTCTTCAAGACTTCCTCCTGCAAATGATCCATTAGCTTGCTCTGTATCAAAACCTTGGGCAACAACTTCAAGAGTGGCTACATGTGGGCTAAAGATGTGTCCTCGCTGAAGACAGGTAAGTTGCAGTCATAAACCTTATTCTTTCCCTCATAGAGTAGTATCTCAACAACGAGAAAATTTTTGACTTCCACGTTCATGACTGCAAGGATTCTCTTTCCCTTGGTCCAACTCTTGCTGTGTGGATATGGCCTCTTTTCTCAAACATATTTAATCTCTCCTTCATCCCATTGGAATATAGAAACTAACTTATCAAATCCCAGGCCACCAGAATTAGCTATCTTATGGAGATCAACGTACCTATTCTTGAAATTATAGTAGAAGTTGAGTTCCATTATCCTATTAGCAGCATTATAAGCATCCGGGTACGCTAATTGCCTGCCTCTCATGAGGCAGAGAATTTTATCAACATACTGTGGTATAAGAAGACAATTTTAAATAGCTTAGTAATTGTAAAGATTAAAAACACAGTGCAAAGAATCTGATGCAGAGGGTTCTCTGAATCAGTTGACAGATTACCTAGCCAACACAACTTATGCAAATGATGTATATTATGTTGCAACAAAATACCACGTTATTGCAACAGATTACACGTCTGCTGCGAGGGTTCTTCTACATAGAGTAGATTGGAAGGCTAGATTAGCAAAAGTAAACATACTTTGTCCTCATACCACACACGTATATTTGTCATATTCATGAAGTCTTTGGTGGAAAATGAATACATGGTGTATTATTTTTGAACCTTTATCCTACAATTCATGATTTCCTGCAGTTCCTTCTTCTTGTCCTTGCCAAATGTCACGAATATGTCCACTTTATTCAGCGGCCCTTGAACTTTAACAACTATTGGAGCGGGAGGAGTTGCAGTTTTTGCTGTTTTAGAATGGAGAGAATTTGTCTAATTTTTCTTCTCTTCCTCCTAACCGCCACTATAGGAGCGCATGGCTCCCTCACCTTATTGGATGGTATGACACGCCTCTTAGATTTCAACTCCTCAACAGCTTGAGCAATAACCTCTAGCTTTTAAAGGAGCTTATCCTCTCTATCCTTGCACACTTTGCATTTGCAATGAGAATATGAGGGTGAGGAGGGGTGAGAAGGACAACTGTAAGGGTGGGAGGGACCGATGTAGGGATAAGACGGACCTATGCAAGGGGTGTTTTAAAAAGTATTTATTTTTTGTTGAGAACCAACATGCTTATAATCAAGACTGGCAGTAGCAACAAAATAGGATGGCTACCACCATCACAAGTAACTCCACCAGCAATACCCCCATAGGAAGCACCTAGATCTGTTGAAGTTTGACGTTATTCGTGTAGAGCTTCAACATTAGGCTGACCTTGACTTACTACTTTTTTTATGGATGTTGCTCCAACTAATTCCTTCTTTATTAACTCCACCGTTTGGTCTTCTTTTGTATCAACAAGACTAAGAGTAAGAAAAGAAGTCATCCCCAGCTCATCATCTGTAACGCCCCAAAAACGGGTCCCAGAGCATAACACAGTGCTTGAGGCTACGAATAGCCCTAAGCTAACCCATTGAGCCATTTTCATTCAGTTTAACACAAATTAATGGGGTTTCCATAAATAACCCTCAAATATCAACAAAGTAATCATCATCCAAGAATAAAAGAATTTCAAAAAGATAACAAAATACGACTTACTATTCAACTCCCAACATCTATACTAGTCTGACAAGCCTCTAAGAAAAATCAATAAAACCAGCGAGCCATTAGGACATGCACCAACTGAATCATACTCAGTTATCCAATGTAAACAATTCCGTGAAATCAATGTCAGAAATCACGTCCTTGGAACATGAGGACTCACCACAATTGAGGATGTAGAACAGCATGCCTGAAGAATTACTGTCAAACCTGGAACTGAGCACCTGAACCTATATTCCAAGAAAATGCAGCCCACATCAGAAGATGTGGGTCAGTACCATGGAAAGGAATCGAGTATATAGGGGTGTATGCAGTTGTATAAACATCATTATCATAAATATTTGTAAGAAATATGCAGGATTTATGAAAGACTCAGATAGCCAGAAGAAAATCATCATAATCATGAGAGGATGAAATAAGTATAATAACACATGTGAGTCATCATATAATTTGTCAATCACTTTTAGTTCATCAAGAATATCAATTTTTGTAATGTAAATATCATTTAAATCTTTCGAAAAAATAACTTTCACAATTCCACTTTCAAATCACTTCACCATTCACCATAGACACAAGGAAACACACACACACTGGAAGATCCTATTACCGATATAAACCATGTGAGCTACATGGAGTCCAACGTACAACCCACTTTGGGGAGAGCCATCCTATCCTTTCCATCGGAGTAGGACTATCGATATCAAATCCACACAAACTAGTGATCACTATATCAATCAGCCTCAGGCTCACTCTTACGAGGGTACGTAGTTCTAGGAAAGTAAGGTCGCTTTACACCTCCCACTCAGTGCAAAAGATTTCTCCTGGACTTAGCTCAGATCATTTCAAAGACAATCCACAATAAAATAATTTTAGTAATATATAAATATACATCGGAAGTCATCATGCTTCCTATCTATCAAAATCAACCACGTTGTGGATTTCTTTCACACTCGAGTTCAAAATAACTCCATTAAGACCAAAAGGTCAAATCATTCAAAATATCTCAAATATTCAACATCAACGTGCTTATAACATACACTTTCTCAAAAAAACACAATTTCGAATGGGGATTCACGACCCAAATATCAAAATCATGATAAATATCTTTCAAGATTCATGCTTTATATCTCCACACATGTAAATTCATCTTTCAAAATTATAAACATCAAGATTTCATAATAATCATCATAATATATGGGTTCATGCTTCAAATTCATAAAAATCAAATAAAAAATATGCCTTTGTAAAGAATATTACTTTTGGGCACAAGAACGAAAGAGAGTTCTTGTTGAAAAACCCCACATACATTGAATGATGAACTTTAGATCGATACTCATTTTTGAGATGTTAATAGTGCCTTTGAATGATGGTTCTTGGAGTTCTTGAACTAGAAACTTGGAATCTTGAATAATTTTGCAGAATTAATGGTGAACTTTGGAAGTTCTTGAAGTTGGATGTAGGAGCTTAGGGTTTTCTTTTTGCCGGAATTTGATGAAATATAACATATAATTCTTATAATAGGCTTTAATATAGGGTTTGGATGGATTTTGGGAGAGGAGGAATGACCAAAACGCCCCTAAAAAATCAAATAATTCTCGAATCTGTCCTTTGGTGGACTATTTTAATAGTCTAAAGTAGATCAACCATAACGTTTTACTCCAATATCCAAATTGGATGAAACCAATTTCATTAGAAAGAGGACTCTCATATCTTTCCGTTGATATATAGTATCTCACCCATATCATTGTGTATGAGGAGTTATGATCTTTTGAAGTTGACCCAAAAATTCACTTTTGGTAAGCTGAAGTAGATCGACCCTAACATTTTGCTGTGATAGAAAAATTGGATGAAACGAATTTCATTGGATAGAGGACTCGCAGAGCTTTCTGTTTATATATAGTAGATCACACAGATAATTATGTACAAGGAGTTATGATTGTTTAAAGTTGGAGCGAAAATACCCCAGGCCTCAATACTTTTTCCTGCACGTTTTACTGTGCACTACTATTCATGGTTCGATCGGAATGTTCATAACTCGTTGCTCGGGTGTCCATTTTTGATGATCCACATATCGTTTGAAATCACATTCAATACTCTATGCAATGGTGGGTCATAATATAAGATACTCTACATGGAAAATTTATAATTCATTCTAGAAGTAGAACCCAACACGTTTACGCATAAAATTTCAATGAAAAATTTCCTTGGGTATTACATCATCCCCCGCTTGGAAACATTCATCCTCGAATGATGATAGACATGCAAAGATTAGATAGGGAATAGAGCATACAGATGAAACCATTCATTAGACTCATCACCACACGATTTCTAACTTTGAATGTAACATAGAATGCATAAATTCAAGAAACTACAACTGAACATATACTAAATGATAGCTGAACTGCTACAACTTTTATCAAAAGTGCATGATTTAGGAAAGAACGGTACCTTCGGCTTGATTAGATTTTGTAGAAAATAGGTGCGGGTACTTGGATCGCATATCTGCCTCAGCTTCCTAAGTTGCACCCTCAACTGATTGGTTTCTCCACAACACCTTGACCAAGGGAACTTCTTTGTTACTTAGTCTTCGGACACTGAAATCAAGAATCTCAACAGGAATCTCATCAAAAGAAAGATTTTCTTGAATGTCAGCACTCATAGAGGAATCCACTACCACAGCATCACTAATATGCTTTCTAAGCATAGAGACATGGAATATTGGATCAACAGATGACAACTCGAAAGGAAACTCGACCTTATAAGCTACCTTACCAACACGGCTAAGAATTTTGTAAGGACCAACATAATAGGGACTAAGCTTCCCCTTCTTTCTGAATCTCTTCACCCTCCTCATGGGTGAAATTTTCAGATACACTAGGTCATACCAACTTCAAACTCAAGGTCTCTCTTTCTAACATCCGCATATGACTTCTGATGACTCTGTGTAGTTTTCAAACTTTCCCTAATCAACTTAACTTTTTTGATAGCCTCAAATACCGAATGAGGACCACTCACAGCAACTTCACCCACCTTGAACCAACCTATGGGTGATCTACACTTCCTTTCATATAAGGCTTCAAACGGAGCCATGCCAATACTAGAGTGGAAACTGTTATTGTAAGAAAACTATATCAACGGTAAGTGATCATCCCAACTTCACTTAAAGTGAAGTGCACAAGCTCTCAACATATCCTCTAAGTTTTGGATGGTCCACTCAGCCTAACCATCAGTCTGCAGATGAAAAGCAGAACTCAAAAGAACTTGGGTACCAAGACCCTTCTGAAAAGCTTTCCAAAATTGCAAAGTGAACTGAGTACCCCTATCCAAAATGATAGACAAGGTAACTCTATGCAGTATGACGATATCGGATATACAATCTAACGTAATCCTCAGCAGCATATAAAGTATAAACAGGCAAGAAATTAGTAGACTTAGTCAACCCATCAACCACAACACAAATGGAATGATGATGGCGTCAGGAAGGAGGTAAACCAATCATGAAGTCCATATTTATCTCTTCCCACTTCCAGGTGGGAATACTAAACTCTTGCATCATACCACCAGGTCTTTGGTTTTAAACCTTAACCTGTTGGCATGTTTCAAACTTAGCTACAAATGCTGCTCTATCTTTCTTTATGCCACTCCACCAATAGATTTCCCGCAAGTCTCGGTACATCTTGGTGGCACCAGGATGAATAGAATATCGTGCCCCATGCGCTTCAGCCATAATCCTATGTCTCAGATCATCAACATTCAGGACATACAATCTATGTTGCAATCTCAATGCACCATCTCCCCCTTGGGAGAAAACCTCTACTTTTTGGTCCTTGACTGAGTCCTTCAGTCTGACCTAACTAGCATCTAAGTATTGCTTTTCCTTCACTTCCGAAACCATGGAGGATTCGGAACTACTCTGAACCCATATACTACCTTCAATAGAGTCAAACAACCTAACCCCTAATCTAGCCAAATGATGTAAATCATGAGACAACTCTTTCTTACCTTCTACCACATGCGAAACACTACCCATGGACACTCTACTTAGGGCATCCGCCACAACATTGGCCTTGCTTGGATGGTACAACACACTCATATCATAGTCCTTTAACAATTGTAAACATCGTCTCTACCTAAGATTCAATTCTCTTTGGGTAAACACATGCTGTAGACTCTTATGATCAGTGAAAACATCAACATGGACACCATACAAGTAGTGTCTCCAGATTTTCAAAGCAAACACAACAGTAACAAACTCAAGGCCATGGGTGGGGTAATTTTTCTCATGGGGTTTAAACTATCTAGAAGCATAAGCTATCACCTTACCCTTATGTATCAATATGCAACCCAACCTAATTCTTGAAGCATCACAGTACACCACAAAACCATCAACACCATTAGGTAAAGTCAAAATAGGGGCTGAAGTGAGTCGAGTCTTCAACTCCTGAAAACTTTTCTCACAAGATTTGGACCATAAGAACTTCACTTTCCTTTGGGTCAACCGAGTTATAGGAGACGCTATAGAGGAGAAACCCTCAACAGAATGGCGGTAATAGCCAGCTAAACCCAAGAAACTTTGGATATCAGTCAGAGAAATAGTTCTAGGCCAATTTCTAATAGCTTCGGTTTGTTGGGGATCAACTCTAATACCCTCGGATGAAATGATATGACCCATAAAAGCAACTGACCTTAGCCAAAACTCATATTTACTGAACTTGGCAAACAACTTATAATCTCTAAGGGTTTGCAAGATAGTTCAGAGATGATCAGAATGTTCATCCTCACTATAAGAGTACACCAATATATCATCGATGAACACTATGACAAATATATCTAGATATGGTCTGAACACTCAATTTATGAGGTCCATGAAAGCTGATGGGGCATTAGTTAACCCGAAAGAGATAACAAGAAACTCAAAATGGCCATAACAAGTTGGTAAAGTAGTTTTCGGGATGTCACACTCCCTAACTTTGAGTTGATGATAGCCGAAACAAAGGTCTATCATTTAGAAATAACTTGCACCTTGCAATTGGTCAAACAAATCATCTATTCATGAAAGGAGGTATTTCTTTTTTATGGAGACTTTATTCAGTTGGTGGTAATCAATGCACATACACAAAGAGCCATCTTTCTTTCTCACAAACAACACAGGAGCACCCCAAGGAGAAACATTAGGCCTTATGAAATCCTTATCTAGTAGATCTTTGAGTTTCTCTTTCAACTCCTTAAGTTTTGCAGGGGTCATACGGTAAGGAGGAATAGAAATGGGCTGAGTATTGGGATAAAGATCAATCCCAACCTCTATCTCTCTTTCAGGAGGTATCCTTGGGAGATCATCCAAAAACACATTAGAAAACTCATTGACAATGTTAACAGACTGGAGCGTTGGCGTCTCAGACATAGTATCTTTGACTATAACCAAATGGTAAATACACCCCTTGGAAATAAGCTTTCTAGCTTTGAGGTAAGAGATAAAATGACTCTTGGGTGACATAGAATTCCTAGACCATCATTATTTATTCTCGCTTGACGTGGAGGCATATTTATGAAAAAAGAGAGCACGAATCAATAGCAGAGAGAGACACTTTTAGCACGATAGACTTCTGAAAGAAAGAATCATACTTTTTCCTAAAATGCCTTGTAGCCTCTTTCTCTTAGATGTGGTGTGCTACACACCGATGATCAAGACTCTACTTAACACGGCTTGTCAGACTCCCTAGAATACCTTAAAACCTTAGGCTCTGATACCAAGTTTGTAATGCCCCAAAAACGAGTCCCGGAGTGTCACACAGTGCTTGAGGCTATAAGTAGCCCCAAGCTAACCCTTTGAGCCATTTCTATTTAGTTCAACACGAATCAATGGGGTTTCCATAAATGACCCTGAAATATCAACAAAGTGATATCATCTATCAATAAAAGAATTTTAGAAAGATAAAAAAATACGACTTATTAGTCAACTCCCAACATCTATACTAGTCTAACAAGCCTCTAAGTGAAACCAATAAAACCAGTGAGCCATTGACACATGCTCCAATTGATTCATACTCAGTTATCAAATGTAAATAATTCTGCGAAACCAACATCAGAAATCATGTCCTTGGAATATGAGGACTCACCACAACATAGGATGTAGAACAGTATGCTCAAAGAATCATTGTCAAACCTAGAACTGAGCACCTGAACTAACATTCTGAGAAAATATAGCCCACATCTAAAGTAGTGGATCAGTACCATAGAAAGGAACTGAGTATATGGGGGTGTATGCAGTTGTATAAACATCATCATCATAAATATTTATATGAAATATAAAGGATGTATGAAAGACTCAGATAGCCCGAAGAAAATCATCATAATCATGAGAGAATGAAATAAGTATAATAACACATCTGAGTCATCATATAATTTGCCAATCACTTTCAGTTCATCAAGAATATCAATTTTTGTAATGTAAATATCATTTAAATCTTTCGAAAGAATAACTTTCACAATTCCACTTTCAAATCACTTCACCATTCACCATAGACACAAGGAAAGACACACACACTGGGAGATCCTATAACTGACATAAATCATGTGAGCTACATGGAGTCCAACGTACAACCCATGTTGGGGAGAGCTATCCTATCCTTGCCATCGGAGTAGGACTATCGATATCAAATCCATACAAACTAGTGATCACTAGTTTGTATG